>NC_134781.1:34937478-34942478 GCF_046742065.1 Oratosquilla oratoria | reverse complement strand
GGAGAGACGAGATAGAGAAGTTTGCAGGAGTGACATGGCAGAAGTTGGCGCGGTCATATGAATCATGGAATGCTATGAAGGAGGCCTTTGTTCAGCAGTGGACTCAGGATGACTGATTTGATTTGATTTGATTTGACCAATATTATTAATATTGATATTATTAACATTGTTACTTTGTCAATACAATCATCATGATTAACCTTATTAACATTACAGCACCAACATTATTAACATTATTAGCATTAACATTATTAACAATATTGATATGAATACTATTGATATTACTGATACTTATATTATTAATAATATCAATATTTTCATTACTAATATTTTTTTTTTTATCATTTTCCTTCTTTTCTATCATTATCATCGTTATCATTATTATAATCATTATCATTATCCTTATTATTATCACTATTGGTTATCATCGTACGATTTTATTCAGCTAACGGAAGCTTCAGAACGGGAAACATTTTAATATATTTTGTTCTAATTGGTATTGTGATCCATTCCGTAACGTGTGGCATTTTCCCTCCTACCTTGGTTGTCGTCGGGGGAATTTGATCATCTCTGACACACACACACACACACACACACACACACACACACACACACACACACACACACACACACACACACACACACACACACACACACACACACACACACACACACACACACACACTCGGTGGCGTAGTTGGTAGAGCACTGAGCTGCCACAATAGTGGCCCGCAGCTCATGGTTCGAATCCTGCCCAGGGCCGAAATTATTTCGGTACCGCTGCGGTTCGGGTCGTTACTCTGACTCTCGTGGGCGGGGAGTTGGGTGTGTGTGTGTGTGTGTGCAAGGTCATAGCATTACCCATAGATCGGACCTACGAGCTCTGAGCTCTCTTCCAGGAGGGAAATAGCTGTCGATTACGAGTCCAACACGTGATCCAAAGACCAAGTGAATACACACACACACACACACACACACACACACACACACACACACACACACACACACACACACACACACACACACACACACACATATATATATATATATATATATATATATATATTTCGATCACTAACTGTGATCCTCTTCAGCAGATGTGATTACAGAGTGGAGAAAAGCATGTATTTATACAAAAGTAGTGAGGTAAGCAGGTAGGGACGGGGGCTCAGGTCACGTGTCCGGCGCTACGTGGACATTGGTGGATTTTGTCCACTGTTAATGAAGAGGGTAGCAGTCTATTTATAGCTAAGGAGGTTATACAATCTGGTGACCATTTGCCATAGGAAATGTCCTTTTATATGTCTACTATCCCATTTCATTAGATCCTCTCTATCAGTAGTTTCTATGCCTTTCATGATTCCATAAATAGTTATTAAGTCTCCCCTCTCTCTTCTTTGCTCTAATGTCTGTAGCTCAAGTTTTGTTTGTCTCTCTTCATATGATAGTTCTGAGAGTGTTGGTGGTAATTTTATAATTGTTCTTTGTATTCTTTCAAGTTTTGTTATACATTTTTTTTTTTGTACTTGGTTACCACATCGTCGCTGCATATTCCAATCTTAGTATTATCAAAGTAACTAGTATTTTCTTCATCATTTCTTCGTCCAGGTATGTAAATGCCACTTTGATTGTTCTTATTCAATTATAAGTTTCTTCAAAAATGTTGTTTATATGTTTCTCAGGGGACACTATTATTCATAATAATGACTCCCAGGTCTTTCTCATTTTCTACTTTTTTATTTCTTCTTCTCCCAATTTATATGATCCCACTATTCTTTTTTTTTTGCTTCTTCCAAATTCCATTATACTACACTTCTTGATATTGAATTCCATCTCCCACTTCCTACTCCATTCCCATACTTTATTGAGATCACTCTGTAGCGACTCACAATATTCTTCAGTGTTCACTTTTTTCAATAATTTTGCATCCTCCTCAAAGAAGCTCATATAACTTTCAATTCCCTCATCCATAGTATTAATATATATAGCAAACATTATTGGGGCCAGAACTGTTCCTTGTGGAACACCACTTATCACTTCATCCCAATTGGAGTGTTTGTCTCTTATCACCGCTCTCATTTTTCTTTCATGCAAGAAGTCTTTCATCCACTTCTGCAGTTTGCCCTGTATTCCTCCTGCAGTTTCTAATTTCATAAGAAATTTCTTATGTGGCAACTTATAAAAAAAATTCTTCAGGTCTAGAAATGCACAATCAGCCCATCCATCTCTTTCTTG
Organism: Oratosquilla oratoria; assembly: GCF_046742065.1. Lineage (NCBI taxonomy): Eukaryota > Metazoa > Arthropoda > Malacostraca > Stomatopoda > Squillidae > Oratosquilla > Oratosquilla oratoria. The sequence goes on along the minus strand of NC_134781.1, from coordinate 34,940,243 downwards.
TATTACATCTATTAGCCTTGAATAGAAACACATTAAGTTTGTGACGCATGATCGTCCTTGTCTAAATCCAAATTGTCTTGGATTTAGTACTTTGTTTTTTTCCAAATACTTTACCCATCTAGTGTTGATAATTCTTTCACAGATTTTAGCTATCGTACTTGTAAGAGAGACCGGTCTATAGTTGGTAGAGTCTTCTTTGTTTCCCCTTATATATATTGGTACTATATTTGCTCTTTTCCAATCTTCTGGAACATTTCCCTCTTTCAGTGAAGTGTTTATTAGACTATGTATTTTGTCTGTTAGTTCATTCCTGTATTCTCTTAAAATCCAGATTGTCATTTTATCCGGTCCATGCAATTTTCTGACATCGAGATTATTCAAGTGTTTCATTATTTCATTTCTTGATACTTCTATCTCTTTTATAGGGGGAACTCTCTCCTCCCATTCGATATCTCTAGGTTGTATGTTTTCCCTTGTAAACACCGATTTAAAATGCTTATTCATAATTTCTGCCATTTCTATTTCCTCTGTGTATTCGACTCCTTCTTGTCGTAGTTTTTCTAATTCTTGTTTGCTTTTTCAGTTTGTTGTTTACAAATCTGTAAAATAATTTTGGTTGGTATTTACATTTTTCTATGACATCTTTTTCGTATTTTCTCTTTTCTTCTCTGCACACTTGTACATATTCATTACTATAACTAGTATATATTTTCCATTTTTGAGGTTTTTTGTCTTTCTTCCATTTTATCCAAGCTTTATCCCTTTTGTCTTTTAACTTCCTACATCTTTTGTTGTACCAGCACTTTACATATCATTTTTCTTGCTTTTGTCTTGGCACATACTTTTCCACTCCTTTATAATTTTTTATGTGAAAATATTCCATTTATCTTCTGTTGTTTCCTCCTTGTGTATTCTTTCCCAGCCAGCTTTTTGAAAGAATTCTTTCATTTTGTTTAAGTTTATTTTTTATACATCAACCTTCCCTTTCTATATTGTTCGTTTTTTCATGTATTTTTCCTCATTTGGTTCCAGTTCAACCAATATGTGGTCACTTTTAATTATTGGTGCCTTATATTCGATCTTGTCCACTATTTCAGGTTCTGGTGTGATTATTAGGTCCAGTCTCGATGGTTCTTCCTCATTTCTATACCTAGGATTCTCTTGTATCCATTGCGTCATTGTATGTTCAATAATCATATCAAGTAATATATTTTCCCATAGGCCATCTCCACCCTTCACTGTCATCTCTTCCCAGCAGATTTCTGCACAATTAAAGTCACCCATTATAATTATTCGTCCTCTATCTTCTATTATCTTATTTAGTGATATCCTGGTGTCTTCTAACATATTTTTGTGTTCTCTCTCTTCCCACGAGGCCGTTTTAGGAGGCACATAATTTATTACAAATTTCCTGCTCTTCCTGCTCTTGTCCTCCATTTCCATCGTAATCATCTCTACTCTATTCTTTCCATATGTGACATTCCTCACATTTATATCCATCTTAGTCAGGAACATAATTCCACCCCCTTGTTTTACCTCTCTGTTTCTAATCCAACAATTATATGCACCATATCCTACACTGTTGGGTGGTAATGGACCTTTCAATTTTGTCTCTACAATTCCCATTATGTCCGGTTCTTTTTCCTTCAGGTAATCATTCAGTTCCTTCAAGCCTGTCATTAATCCATCTATATTTGTGTAAGACACTTTTAATTTTCTGCTACTTCCATCGTGTTTTCTGTTTCCCTTCCGTTTTTTTCTGCTATGAACCATTTCCTCACTTTCATATTCACTACTCTCCAATAGAATTTCTCTTTTTCTGTCTGTTCTTTTCTCGTTTTTTTCCTTACCTTCAAGTATTTTAGTTTTCTCATCCTTTCTTTCCTCTTTATTCATTTCTCTTTTTATCCATACCTGTTTAAATTGCTTACTGTCTGCTTGTTTCCCTGTTTTTGCTAAGATATTCTATGCTGTCGTTTGTGACCTGAATTAAACCTTAATTGGTCTGGTCTTATCAGTATTGTATTTTCTGAGCCTATACATTTCTTCTATTTGTTTCCCTATTTCTGGCTCATCTTCTTGAACTACTTCTAATATACTATTTACTTTTTCCTTTTCCTCCTTTATTCTTGTGGTCCTGTTTAGATTATACTTCTCTTCCATCCCTAATATAATTATACATTTCTTTTTATCTGCTAAGTCTCTTACTATATTCTCCTTCTCTCTCATCACTTTAATAACTGTGCTTTCAGTTTGTTCCTTCATCTGTTGTTTCACTATATCTCTAAATTCAATTTTGTTATTCTCCTGAACCTTTTTCCAACCACTTACTTCTTTTGTTATGGACTCTTTATTCTCTTTATTATTCCTCTTTAATTCCTCATTCTCTTCCTTTACTTCTCTTAACTGTCATTTTAATTTTTCTACTTTAGTTAGATTTTGATTCTCTTTTCTTAGTTCTTCCAATTTATCAACTTTCTCGGCAACTAGAATTAATTGGTCAAACCTAACCTTCCAATCTTAGTTCATTTTTTTTTTTTTTAGTTTCTCCTCTAGATTTACTAGTCGGAGGAGGTTGTCCCCTCCTCCCTCTTTAAATCCATAAAAGCCGTTATCATCTCTTTCCATTGAGCTGCTATTATCTATATTTCTGCTCTTCACACCTCTGCTTCCTTGTTGTTCGTCTGTATATTCTGCCCCCCGTTTGTTTACGCCTCTCCTAAGATCCTGGGCCCATTCGTCCCCTTCCTCATTTCCTTCCATTT
>NC_134781.1:34909978-34914978 GCF_046742065.1 Oratosquilla oratoria | reverse complement strand
CATCTTTTTGCCATGATCCTATGGTGTGTTTAAATCAAACAAAACGTGGTACTGTGTCAAAGGCTTCATAGAAATCAAAGTATATGAAATCTGTTGCTAAAATGGTTAACGTTTCATTCTACGCCAACCATCTTTTCGTGGTGGTTCGACGTTAGGTGCGTGTAAGGAAAGGAGGGAGAGGACCCGCTCCCTAGCAGGTCACACTGACTTGTAACCTGACGCTTGGAGAAGGTCGTCAGGCAAGTTTGTTCGAGCAAAAGGTGTCTGTAGGGAGACTGGGTTGCTGAGAAAGGAAAGAAGATGAAGAAAGCTCGCACCGTCAGGCGGTCCACAAACAAACGCATCGACCTGTGTTTGGTAATAAAGTCCGTTTATATATATATATATATATATATATATATATATATAATACTGATGACCCACTTTCGGAGAAGAATAAGCGAAGATATAGAGATCTGTATATTTCGATCACTTACTGTGATCCTCTTCAGTATTATTTTACATATGTGCTACGACATAACTATGTTGTTATATATATATATATATATATATATATATATATATATATATATATATATATATATATATATATATGAATGTGTGTGTGTGTGTGTGTGTGTGTGTGTGTGTGTGTGTGTGTGTGTGTGTGTGTGTGTGTGAGAGTGTGTGTGTATGTATGTATATATATATATATATACTGTATAAGCAAAACGATATTTGGGCAATGGAATCAGAAACTAATTGAAAGGAATTTAGTCACGTGATAATGGTGGACGTATGGAATTTGTTAAAAAATGTCTAGATTGACTACCAAAGTTTTACCTCAGATGGATAAAATCGTCTGAAGGGAGTCAGAATGAAATTCATATGAATATTTTCATAATTACAAAATTAATTATAGATTATTCTAACTCTTTAATTACCAGTTGTTCCCTTAACCCATTCAACTCCGATGACAAGATGTCTTGTCATTTGGTCAAATAAAACAAAAAATCATAAAACACCAAAATGTTTGATCAAACACCAGAAAAATATGACGTCAGTCCTCGCTTCGCTGCGAGCGAAGCGAGGATTGACGTCATATTTTTCTGGTGTTTGATCAAACATTTTGGTGTTTTATGATTTTTTGTTTTATTTGACCAAATGACAAGACATCTTGTCATCGGAGTTGAATGGGTTAATATGAACCAAATCACATGCCGACAACCAGAATAAAAATCATAATTAGACTTTAGTAAAGAGCTAGTACCTAGTCAACTAGATACTCTTTCATGGGCATCTCTTTCGACTGAATGAAATCGTCTGTAGTTAGTCAGAATACGAATATGGTTGTCTTTCGTCATCAGCGTTTCTATCCATGGAGGAGGGACAGAGATGAGAGGGTTGAAGAAGGCAGGGACTGAAATCCATCTCAGGAAGCGGTTTAGCGGAATGGACTTCAGAATTAAAATGTAATATTCAAGTTCTGTGAAAAAATATATAAATAAACGAATAAGTAAGATGAAATGAAATACAATAGAATAGAATAAAATAAAGTAATGTTAATGAAATAGAATAGAGTAGAATAACAAAATTAAATAGAATTAAGATAGAGTTAAATAGAATAAGAACACTTAAGATCAAATAAGAGAAAATGAAATAAGATAAATTGTATAGAATAAAATAATATAAATAAAGTAATAAGAAAATAAGATTAAATAAAATAGAATTAAATTAAACAAATTAGGTTCAATAGAACGATATAAGAGGAAGATATTGCCATCATTTCAGTCTGGTTAGGCTCAGATTGAATCAACATTGGTTATCACCAAATTGGCTGGAATTTTCAAAATGTCACCATATTCACGGTGATACCTAGTCTATTTCCTTTATTTTTCTCTTTTCTATCTGTTTTATTTAATATAAATTTACTGTATTTCATTCTATTCTAAACCCATACGCAGATTGCTGTTTTTTTCTTTTTTTTTCTCTTTTTTCTTTTCCCTTTTTTCTATTCTGTTATATTCTTTATTTTCACATTTCTTTTCTTTTTCTTCTTTTTTCTTATTTCTCTTCTTTTCTTTTTAATTTCTGCTATTTTTTTGTTCTGCTGCCAGCTTTAAATTTCTCTTTCTCCTCTACAACTCCGCCCCTTCAATGCAATTTTGTTGCCAATGATAGAAACGGTAGCTATTGCTGACAAAAACTTCTTAAACTCGTTAGCAGTTAACCTTGAAACTATTTAACTTTTAACTCGATTGTATAAGAGCCTGAGGCGCTAAGAACGTTCTAGTAATCTAGGTTGCAAATTGGTTAGGTTAGATTAGATCAGATTAGATTAAGCTAGGTTAGGTTTAGTTATGTTATGTTATGTTATGTTAGGTTAGGTTAGATTAGATTATATTAGATTAGGTTAGGTAGGTTAGGTACGTTATTTTACGTTACGTTACATTAAATTAGGTTAGGTTAACCCATTCAACTCCGATGACAAGATGTCTTGTCATTTGGTCAAATAAAACAAAAAATCATAAAACACCAAAATGTTTGATCAAACACCAGAAAAATATGACGTCAATCCTCGCTTCGCTCGCAGCGAAGCGAGGACTGACGTCATATTTTTCTGGTGTTTGATCAAACATTTTGGTGTTTTATGATTTTTTGTTTTATTTGACCAAATGACAAGACATCTTGTCATCGGAGTTGAATGGGTTAAGTTAGGTCAGGTTAGGTTAGATTAGGTCACTTTAGATATTCCTTTTGTTACTGAGTCCTGATGATTTCATTCAGTTAGGAAGCGACTCCCCTCCTGGCCACCAAGTTAGGTCAGGTCAGGTCAGGTCAAGGGGATGGGGCGACCTTTTCATGTGTGGGTGCCAAAATTGGCCAAATCCTTGATACAATATTTCCTCGCGTGCCAACCAAAAATTTCAGTAAGAAGATGTCTTTTTAATTAACCCATTCAACTCCGATGACAAGATGTCTTGTCATTTGGTCAAATAAAACAAAAAATCATAAAACACCAAAATGTTTGATCAAACACCAGAAAAATATGACGTCAGTCCTCGCTTCGCTGCGAGCGAAGCGAGGACTAACGTCATATTTTTCTGGTGTTTGATCAAACATTTTGGTGTTTTATGATTTTTTGTTTTATTTGACCAAATGACAAGACATCTTGTCATCGGAGTTGAATGGGTTAATGATAGGGCGTTTTGAAATTATATATATATAAAAAAAGATAATCTACCCCGAAGAGGAAAATAAGAGAAGAGTGTAAAAGTGAACCTCTTATTTATTTACCATCAGCGTGATTTTTGTTGCTGCATCACTGATGGAAGTTAATTTATATTAAGTTTGTATTTTGTAATCTTGAAAGATATATATGTTACTTGTTTTATCCGTGAGGCTACTCCTATTATGAGATCTGACAAAGTTCTTCACGGAGAATAATGATTCACAACAGAGAAAGGAAAAACATAAATTATAAGTGAATGACCCATCTTGGACAGAGACTTATGGATGAGGACAAAGATTATTATCTGAACTCAGACAATCTCGTCAGTTTCATTTTCTTGTATGCACTTAGCAGGGTTTACGGAACTTGTGATCAAGCAAACTAAAACGAATTAAGATTATAGGCCTACATACGAGGACACTAATCAAAGAGAAAGGCATCCATGTCATTTGGTCACGTGTACATAACACTTCATGATAATCCTAATTAGTGATAATGCATTTCACAAAGTTATAACAATGGCCTCTAATTATAGCACATGCACTAAAGAAAAAGGTTGATAAACAGTTACTACGGATAACTAAACCCTATCATGTTTAATATCTATATTTTCCTTACCTAATTTTTCACATTATAGCTGAATTTGGATTTTCTTTATAAGTTTTCTGTGAAACTAGAGAAACAAATAGGTTGATAATAAATGAGTCACGCCATGTCCGCTCCTCCAACAAATGATGTAAACGTAGAGACGTATCCACCCCACCCCCTACCCTCCACCCCCCAGGGCCCCATTCCACCACCCAGTGCAGCATGCGGTTACTAATTGTCATACAAAGGAAGCTGGAGATTTGTTAGTTATTTGTCTAAGTTGAGCTCTGGGTTTCGCGTGCCTGAAAAAAATAGGTTTTGCATGCGTGCCATAAGTTGCGTACACCTGGGTTTGGCTATGAAGCAACCCCTCCCGACCACCACGACCTGAAAAATAAGCTCCTGAAGTTCCCGAAGTGGGCTTTGGTGTCAGGTACTCCTTACCTGACCTGACCTGACCTGACCTGGCCTGGCCTAGCCTAGCCTAACCTAACCTAGCCTAGCCTAGCCTAACTTAACCTAACCTAACCTAATTTAACCTAACCTAACCTAACCTAACCCAACCTAACCTAACCTAACCTAATCTGATCTAATCTGACCTAACCTAACCTGACCCAACCTTACCTAACCTGACCCGACCTAACCTAACCCAACCTTACCTAGCCTGACCCAACCTAAGCTAACCTAACCTAACCTAACCTAACCTAACCTAACCTAACCTAACCTAACCTAACCTAACCTAACCTAACCTAACCTAACCTAACCTAACCTAACCTAACCTAACCTAACCCAACCCAACCTAACCTAACAACGACCCAAGAAAAAACAAACAATTGTAGTTGCTGAAGTGGGGGTTAGTTTCAGGTTAAGTAAGGTTGGGTCAGGCTAGGTCAGGTCAGGCCAGGTTAGGTTAGGTTACGTTAGGTTGGGTTAGGTAATGAAGCGATCCCTTCCGACCACCACGACCTGGAAAAAAAAATCCTTAAGTTCCAACCCAACCCAAGCCAACCCAACCCAACCTAACTACAACCGGAGGAAAACAAACTACTGAAGTTGCTGAAGCTGAAGTGGGCGTTGGTTTCAGGTACCCATGGACCCCGGGTCGCCATGCGCATGCCCGCCGCTCTCGCCGCCTCCGTCGCCATGCTCATCCTCGTCCAGCTGCTCCAGTGGACCTCGACCTCCGTCGGCGCCGCCAGCA
>NC_134781.1:34897478-34902478 GCF_046742065.1 Oratosquilla oratoria | reverse complement strand
AACAGTTTTTCCATGGCCATCAAACTTGTCACAAACTGTTGATCTAGCAGGATGCAGACTCTTTGCCTCAGTGGCTCTGTGCACATTGTCTCCCTCCATGAGACGTTTCAAGGTTGCCACTATGGCAGTCTTTTTTTTTTTTTTTTTTTTTTTTTTTTTTTTTTTTTTTTTTTTTTTTTTTTTTTTTTTTTTTTTTTTTTTAATGGCAGACAAGCAGCATGTTGGCAGGCCCATCTTGTGTTCGACCGTCGCTTCAGCTCTACGTGCTACTTTGAGGGATTCAATTCTTTTTGTACCTTTAGAAATTCTTTATGTACTACTGACGTAGAGAAGAACTTTTACAAGCTCTGTATAAGCACAAAAACTCTGCTGCAGCTTGGACATTGTTTACACAATCAACCAGCAAAAGGTTGAGCCTGTGAGCATAACTGTGGATATACACAGACTGTGGTACCTCTCTTCTGAATCTCTCCTGTACACCACTGATGTCCCCTGACACGAAAGCAGCGCCATCATAGCACCGGTCAATGCAGGCGTTGTGGTCAATACCATATTTGGCCGGGGTCTCTAGAATCTTGTTAAGCAGTGAGTCTGCATCCAGACCCTCGGCTGCTGTGAAATCAAGGAAATCCTCATGAAGGCTCTGTTGGTGGAGATACCTCGCCACAATCGACAGCTGTTCTTGTTAGCTGATGTCCTTGGTCTCATCCACTATTAGGACAAAATACTCTGCTTTCTGGACCTCGTTGCTGATGTCCTTTCTGTTCATCGAAGCTAAGATGGCAAGCAGTTAATTTTGGATATAGTGGTGCATGTATTTGGCACTGCCAGAACCACTCAGTTTCTTTTTGACAATTTCATCATACTTGGAAATCACGTCCAGCAGTTCCAGGAAGAATCGGTGCATTCCCTGTGACCTCTCTAGGCCACATTTTGGCAGGCTGTGTAGGGCAGCGCGTCTATTACTGTTTTGATCTAATGTCTGTTTTCTTTCACAGTTTTAGCATGGCCGGCATCAAGAGCATGGAGAATTCTTGAACCTGTTGTTTTCTGCATTTTAAACTCTGCCCAAGCTTGCATGGAAAATCTGTCCTGCTGAGCTGTCATGGGACTTAAATTGCCTTATTCTAGCTCCTAAACCCATCATGGGCGAAGGACTCCTCATATTTGCTGTGTGCATGACTGAAGTGACGGCATGCAAACCAGAATGTAGTATCTAGGGTTGTGGAGTACTCTAGCCACGACTGATGATCACCTCAGCTCCTTTTGAATGACCCTGACTGGCCACTGTATTCTGTGGCTAGGAATCTCTTCAAGTCTGGACAGGTGGGGCCACTATCTGGACACTGGCTCAGGTCCTTGGGTCCAGACAGTAGTTTCTCAGCCTGGGTTTGAATGGTGCTCTCTTGTGCCTGTGGGCCTGCACTAGCCAGGCCTGCAGCCTCACCATCACGATCACCACTGTCCTCATTCACACCAGGTGTGATAGTAGGATCATCAACTCGCTGTCTCTTGGGTAACGGGTAGCGTTCCATGATCAACCATATGACTAATCCCGCCCGGTCGGTCACCGCGGCCACACGTCTAATCGGCGAGGCGAATGAACACGGACTGAACAGAAAGGCCTCACTTGAACTTGAAGTTGGAGTAGTTACTACAGCAAAGCACCCGGCCTTCAGCAGATGATTCGACAAAACTCCACACAATACAAACACATCCTAAAAACAACACAAAACACAATAATCCAGTCTATCATTTTTTTTTCAACCGTTCTTGGGCCACTTCTATTCATAGTTTATATAAATGATATAGACCACGGACTGAAATCTATTGTCTCCAAATTTGCTGATGATACGAAACTGTGCGGAATGGCAAATGATCACTTAAACCAATTAGATACTCAAGAAGATTTAGATAAGCTACAACAATGGTCTGAAAAGTGGTTAATGAAATTTAACACAAGTAAATACAAGGTCATGCACATAGAGAAAAATAACAGTAAGTACGATTGCAAGTTATTTGGAAATTCGTTAACAAAAATGGATTGTGAAAAGGATCTCGGCGTAATTATCAGTAACGATCTCAAATTATCTAAGCAGTGTATTTCAGCCTCTGAGAAAACAAATAAGATTCTAGAACTGATTGCGTAATCTTTTGACTTCAAAAGTCCATCTCGCATTAACAAGTGATATAATCGTTAGTTCGTCCACATTTGGAATATGCTGTTTCCGTATGGTCACCGAATCTCATTAAAGACATTGACATATTGGAAAAAGTACAACGGCGAACCACAAAAACTTATTCCAAATATAGAAAAATTAATCATACGAAAATCGACTAAAACATATGATTATGTTTTCCCTAAAACAAACACACACACACACACACACACACACACACACACACACACACACACACACACACACACACACACACACACACACACACACACACACACACACACACACACACACACACACACACACACACACACACACACACACACACACACACACATACACACACACATGTATACATATATATATGTATATACAGTATATATATATATATATATATATATATATATATATATATAAATTCTCAACATTTGTGTGGCTCCCCTCCTGAGTGGGAATGTGACAAGAAATGATGGGCTCAGATTGTCAGGAAGTTGATTTAATTTGGGAATGGGTAGAAATAACTTCGCCAATCATGCAGTCAATTAATGGAAGAAGCATCCAACAGAGGTAGTGCAATGTAGTTCAGTTCGAAGTTTTAAGATTCATTTAGATAAGCACCTAAGTAATATGCTGTAATGCCTGCTATTTATTTGACTTTATCTTATCTACTTAATGTTATTTATTTATGTTTATCGGGTTTATTTTCTATTATCGATCTATGTACTATTATGAATTATCATTATATACCTGTTTATTTATCATTATTTCTTAATTATCTATTTATTATCTGTCATTATCTATTTATCTATCTATTTATTTTATTTATTTATCTATTCATTTTTTACATGCGACCTAGTTGTGGACCAAAAGGTTTCTTGTCGGCATGCACTTCCTTTGTAATCCTTTGCAATCTTTCTCCCAAATCCCACCATACAAATATATATATATATATATATATATATATATATATATATTATATATATATATATATATATATATATATATATATATATATATAATAATGATAATAATAAAAATAGTTTATGTAAACAAACCCTTTGCTTTATTACAAAGTTGACAATCATAATCATCTCATACCTTACAGAATTTCTTTTTTATATTCAGATTCCTCACCTTATTTGGAAATGTATAATTTGTAACAGCAGGCCATGCTCCCCCGTAGATTCTTGTCATGGCTCCCCGGATGGCCCCCGGTGGGTCCCTTGTGGGCAGCAATGGTTCCCTTGTAGGCCTCCCATGGGTCCCTTAGGGACACTACATGGCTTTTTTGTGCCACCCCTCACATGGCTCCTTTGGGGGCCCATGTCTTTTATTGGGGCCCACCATGGTTCCCTTGGGGGACCCTTAATGGCTTCCTTGGGAAGACCCTATGGCTACCTTGTGGGCACTTGTGGTCCCTGGTTGAGAACCACTAATCTACATTGTAGACATAGGGCCCTGTTAGGTTAGCTGTCCTCAGTACTGTCGGGGTTAACCCTTAAGATGGAATTAAGGATTATCCTGTCACTTGATGAAAATATCTGGTGGCAGACAGGATTTGTTCTGTTCTATTGAGGTATTCATAGATTATCTATTGCATATTTGTTTGTTTATTTTTTTTTATTCAATTACCTATTTTTTATCTCTTTACTAACTTGTTGATTAAACAATTAGATAATTCATTAATTAATTTATTCTTTTATCTATCTATTCATTAGCTAATTGAATAATTAGTTTATTCATTTATTTATCTGTTTATCTATTTATGCACTTATTCATTTATTTGTTTATTTATTCTTTTATTTATCTATTTATTGTTCCTCTTGTCCTTTGATGAACTTTCACATCACAGCGACACATTATATATTTTGATGAGTCTGCCTTAGACCGATTTCAATCCCCTCCTTGGCCCATCTCCAGGTGGAGACGGTCAACTTCACGTGGAAGGCCGGACACAGAAAGTATCTTTATGACTTCGACCAGCTCTCCACCTATGAGCCAGACATCCTAAACCCACCCGTGGTGTCCGTGGTCCCTCGGGGAAGGGTCCCCAGGAAGCCCAAGGGTGAGTAGGAGGCGCCTCTCGGTGTACACCTCATAGGTCTGGGTCTCTTTCACTCTCTCTCTCTCTCTCTTTTCTCTTTTTTCATTTCATTTTATTTTTCCTTTCGTTCTTTCTTTTTTTCTTTAGTTTTCTTTTTTCTTTCTTTTCTTATGTCTTTCCTTCCTTTCTTTTTTCTTTCCTTTTTTCTTTTGTCTTTCTTTTTCTTTCTTTTGTCTTTATTCTTTATTGGTTTCCTTTTAATATTATTGTTTATTTTTATTTCTTTATTTTTTCTTTTTCTTTATTTTTATTAATGTTATTTTTTCTCTTACAGAATGATGTTTTTTTTTTCTTCTAACGGTATGGGAATAATTATCCCCTTCCAGGATAGTTTGCATGTACACATACCTCCCTTTATGAAGGATGAAAATAAGAAGAAAAACAGAAACTTAAACATATATATATATATATATATATATATATATATATATATGTATATATATATATATATATATATATATATATATATATATAGTAGAAAAAAATATATATATAGTAGAAAAAAGAAACTAACGAAGCAGAGCGCTTTCGCATATTACATCCAGTGCAAAAAAGTACTTTTTGCACTGGATTTAATATACGAAAGTGCTCTGCGTCATTTGTTTCTTTTCTTGAAGTGGTCTAGTTTCCATAAGTGCACTCACGTACCCGTATTAGTATTAGCATATATATATATATATATATATATATATATATATTTATACATATATATAGAC
>NC_134781.1:34874978-34894978 GCF_046742065.1 Oratosquilla oratoria | reverse complement strand
AAACAATTCCCCGCGATGACAGAATCATACTCCTCGGTGATTTTAATGCAAGAGTTGGTCGCAGTTACCATCTCTGGGAAGGTGTTATTGGACGACACGGTGTTGGAAAGTGTAATGATAATGGACTACGTCTGCTGAACTTCTGCTCACAACACGATCTAGCTATCACCAACACCTGTTTCCAGCTCCGTGACATGTTCAAGACAACTTGGATGCACCCAAGATAAAAAACATGGCACATCCTTGACTATGCTATTGTTCGGCGCAAAGATCTGCGTGATGTTGAGATAATCAGAGCCATGAGAGGTGCAGATGGATGGACTGACCATCGCCTCATCCGGACAACCTTGAAGCTCCGAATACGTCCTCCTGCACGTCTCCAACCACCGCATTCAAGAATAAACCTATGCTCCCTAAGCGACCCAGTAAAACGAAACTCTTCCCAAGAAAATTTAACAACACGTCTCTCAGACCCTGATCAACCTGTCTTTCCTCCAACATAAGAAGGTCTAAATCAAGAGAGAGGGACCACATATGCAACATACTCCTTGACTCTGCCAAAAGTATCCTCGGCACTACCAAGAGGAAACATCGCGACTGGTTTGACGAACAATCAGCAGACATCCACCGATTACTTGAAGAAAAAAGGAAAGCTCATGAAGTAGCTATTAACTACCCAAGTGTCACAACACGAGCAGCCTTTGCAGAAACTAGGTCAAAGGTTCAACAAATGACAAGAACAATCCAAAATGAATGGTGGAGAAGATTGGCAAAGGATATTCAAGAATTTGCTGATACAGGTAACCAGCAGGAGTTTTATAGTGCCATAAAAAGAGCATATGGGACACAAAGAAACCCAACTTGCCCTGTTAGAAGTGCAGACGGAGCCAGATTTATTATAGACAAAAAGAAATACAGGACCGTTGGGCCGAGTATTACCAACACCTCCTAAACATGGGGAATCTCACAGACCCCACTGTGTTTGATACTCTCCCAGACATTCCCTCACTACTAGAATTAGACAACATGCCCACTCACTGGGAAGTGCATATATGTATATATATATGTATATGTATATATATATATATATATATATATACATATATATATATAGTATCTATATATATATGTACATATATATATGTACATATATGTATATATATATATGTATATGTATATATATGTATATATATATATATATATATACATATATATATATATATATATACATATATGAAGGTGGAAAAAGAAGTCATGGGTCTAGTTCCGAGTTCCTGAGTTTATTCCTGACCAGTTTCGTTCTATGCTTCTACAGAGGAATGGGACTCTGGAGTGAAGCTGGCGGTATACATAGTCTGAGTAGGACCGCGTTCCCTCCTTGGAGGTGGGTTCCGTTTGGTTGTACAATGGTTTATAATTTTTAATACAATGAACAATAGATACAGTATACAATAAATTTTTGCGATGTTATTATAAAACAGCTCCGGTGTGTATGGAATGTTGACCGAGGGTGTAACAGTGTAAGTGAAGTGAGTGGTGTAAAAATGTGGGAATCCTAAAAAGTGCCATAAGATAACTTATAGTATGAAATAATATAAAGATAAATATCTAGACAAATAGAATAAAATAAGATAAAATGAAATAAAATGAAAATAAAAAGAATGTGCTAATTTAAAGTGACATGACATCTCATCGCATATCGTTGTATGCCAGAATGTTATAAAATATATATATATATATGGTACAGTTTTACATATGGTGCTGCAAATAATTAAATAAATACCATATATGGTACCATATGTAAAACTGTACCATATATATATTTTTTTATAACATACACCACTCACTTCACTTACACTGTTACACCCTCGGTCAACATTCCACACACACCGGAGCTGTTTTATAATAACATCACAAAATTTTATTGTATACTGTATCTATTGTTCATTGTATTAGCAATTATAAACCATTGTACAACCAAACGGATCCCACCTCCAAGGAGGGAACGCGGTCCTACTCAGACTATGTATACCGCCAGCTTCACTACAGAGTCCCATTCCTCTGAAGAAACATAGAGCGAAACCGGTCAGGAATAAACTCAGGAACTCGGAAATAGAACCGTGACTTCTTTTTCCACCTTCATCAACTTGTCACAATGTACCAGCATATATATACATACACATATATATATATATATATATATATATATATATATATATATATGTATATATGTACATGTATATATATATATATCTATATATATATATATATGTATATACATATATATATGTGTATATACATACATATATATATATATATGTATATGTATATATACTTTAGTATAGAATGTTGACGTCTTGATGAAATATTTCAGACGTTATGATATAATTTTTTAAATAATTTTTGGTGAAAATTATTTAATTAGAAAATTTCAACATAATATTTTCTCTGATTGTACATTTTTCTCTATCTGACAAAAACAAAGGCATGTATATTTTGGCAGATGTGCCAATAATGTATCCGTATAACAACCACAACGGAAATAGCTTTGTGTAATGTGTAGATTTAATTACTATGTAAATAAACAGTATTGCCACATTTCCAACTTGGTACAATCAAACAATCACTCTCTTCTTCCTCTTCTTCTCTTTGCTCTCTTCCCTGTTCCTCACCCTTTCATCCACACTCCTTCACCTTCCCCCAACTTGCCTCACTCCTCTCTCTCTCTCTCTCTCTCTCTCTCTCTCTCTCTCTCTCTCTCTCTCTCTCTCTCTCTCTCTCTCTCTCTCTCTCTCTCTCTCTCTCTCTTTCTTTCACTAACTCTCCCACTCTCCCATTTTCTTACTCCCTCAGTCTCTCACTCCCACTCCCACTCACTCTCTCACTTCCTCACTCTCCCATTCTGTCACTCTCCCTTACTCTCACTCTTTCACTCCCACTCCCACTCACTCACCCTCTCACTTTCTCACTCCTACTCTCTCTCATTCCCACTCTCCCATTCTGTCACTCTCCCTCACTCTCCCATTTTCTAACTCTCTCAGTCCCTCACTCTCCCATTCTGTCACTCTCCCTTATTCTCACTCTCTCACTCCCACTCCCACTCACTCACTCTCTCACTCCTACTCTCACTCCTCCCAGTCTCCCATTCTGTCACTCTCCCTCACTCTCCCATTCTGTCACTCTACCTTACTATCACTCTCTCACTCCCACTCCCACTCCCACTCACTCACCCTCTCACTCTTCTCACTCCTACTCTCACTCCTCCCACTCTCCCATTGTGTCACTCTCCCTCACTCCCTGTCTCTCTATCGACAGCAGAACCCACGCGGGAGTGCGACCGGGCGTGTGAGAACGGAGGCCGCTGCGGCCCCGCCGGCGGCTGCGAGTGCCCCGAGGGCTACATGGGGCCCTACTGCGACACGGCACTCTGCTACCCGCAGTGTATGAACGGCGGCACCTGCACGGCGCCTGGCAGGTGCTCTTGCCCTCCAGGGTTCCAGGGGCGCCACTGCGAAGGAGGTAATATTCTCTCTCTCTCTCTCTCTCTCTCTCTCTCTCTCTCTCTCTCTCTCTCTCTCTCTCTCTCTCTCTCTCTCTCTCTCTCTCTCTCTCTCTCTCTCGCTCTCTCTCTCTCTATCTCTCTCTCTCTCGCTCTCTCTCTCTCTCTCTCTCTCTCTCTCTCTCTCTCTCTCTCTCTCTCTCTCTCTCTCTCTCTCTCTCTCTCTCTCTCTCTTTTACGAAGCTCCATGATGACGGCATCTTCCCTTTTTTGTTTTATTTTTCCATTCTCCAGCTGCCGTTTTTCATTATTATTTCCTTTTTTCTTTTCTAAGCCTACAGAACAGTAAGGACTCACACCTTCTTCCTGTTACTAACCAGAACAAAATATTCAAAGTTATGCACAGTAATAATCGTGACCATCTCGTCGGAATGATAAGGAACTCCGTAGCTTTCTTATTCTAGTTGACGCCAGACCGAAAAACGTCACTGTATCGACGTAAACAAATAATTATAAATAAACGAATAAACAAATAAATAGAATATGTTAAGGATTCCACGAGGTTGAAGCGGCTGAAACTGAAACTTCTGAAGTAATGTTTCAAGTCGAACTTGTCCCTGAAGTTCTGTTTCAGATCCCCTCTTAGGCTGAAACCTTTCTCAATACCTTGTTTGCAGGATCTAGACCCTTATCACATGGGATCCAAACCCTTATCAGAAATATTCAATCCTTATGTTCTTTATTTTTCACTCCGTTGTTGATATCGTTTTGGATTTCTGTATCTCTTGTGGTATCGGGATCTCTTTGATCTCTCTCCCTCTCTGTCTCTCTCTTCAGTCCCACCCTTTTGAACTTTTCTATCTCCATTTTTTCTTTTCCTTTTATCTTCTTTTAGCCACTCTCTTCTCTCTTTTCTCCTTCCTCCCACATTTTCTCCTCTTTTTTTTTCCTTCCTCCCTCTGTAACCCCGGTTATTGTTGTGGTTACATAAGATGGACTTAATGCGGGCGAGATAAACTCCAAAGGGGGGAGTTTTTTTTCTATTTATTTAACAGTTTATCTGGTCTTCAAACACAAATTATCAATAGGCCCTTTGGGCAAAATACAGTAAGTGTCGGGCCTTGGCCTCGGGAACATCTGCGGCTGGCAGGATCTTGACCTGCCCAGCTCTTCTGTCTTGGTCACATTATCGTCGCTTAATATAGGGGGTTAGTGGGTTGTCGTAAGTAAAGGTGTTAGTCTTGTACATTTAGACATTGTAGACAGTTCTACTTATGGGGTTTAGTCGTATGGTTGGTGGGTAGGGTTAGCTATGTTATGTATATGTTAGCTTGTGGGTAATATAATAGGGGCAGGTATAATAAAGGGGGTTTAATGGGTTTCTCTAGTGACATCAGGCATCTTCGTGTGACGATATTTTGTTTGTCTGAATTCTGCTGCGTTAGGTTGCTGAGGTCTGGGAAAGGGAAATCAGCGAAAAAGGGAGGGAATGCTATGTCGCAAGCATGTGGATCACGTGCGTGGTATGTGACAAGGTATGTAAAGGTTATAACTCTCCTTTCTCCCACGTTCTTTCACACAGATTTTATCCTTTTGAAACATTTTCTCATCCTTTCCACCACTACCATGGCATGTTCCTATCTCCCTAATCCTCTTTCTCCAACACTCTCCCTCTATCTCCCTCCTTTCCTCTCCCTTCTTTTCTACACTTTTCTCTATTACTACTCCTTCTACTCCCTCTCCTTCATATGTACTTTAAGAAATATATTAATAATAATATATATATATATATATATATATATATATGTATATATAATTTATATATGTATACGTACACACACACACACACACACACACACACACACACACACACACACACACACACACACACACACACACACACACAGACATACACATACACACACACGCACACACACACACACACACACACACACACACACACACACACACACACACACACACACACACACACACACACACACACACACACACACACACACACACACACACACACACATATATATATATATATATATATATATATATATGTAGATATATTAGAGAAGTAAGGGAGCAGGTTCTCTTGTATACGCATCGAGTTAAAAACGACAACATTCTCAGTTATTCAACTTTTTCATAAGGTTTTCCAAAGTTCTCATTAATCTTTTTGCATTAGGGGGATAAGCGGATATCAAATCACCTAATGTAGCCATATGATATATTTTGACGTTTCGTCCTCAGGGAGACATCATCAGAATTACATCTGTAACAATGAATTTACAGCAGTAAAATATTATCGAAAATAAATGACACATCTTTTGACAGACAATATTATATACTATGTAGAGTACTTACAATGTTAAATGTGTACCCTCACCATACTTTTGACAGTTTATATACTGTAACTTCCCCTGACCTCACCGGCTAACCTCACCTCGGATGGTCGCACGCTGAGTTAAGGATGGTGTGTGGAGGAGGTGTAGTGATTGGGCGTGGTTACCCCCTTACGTTAAGGCGCAGCGTGGAGTTAAAGTGACTTATTGTTCATGTCAAATCAGCTTGTTTCTTGATTGATAGGAAATTCTCTCAGATTAATAATGCTTCGAAACATTTGCAAATGTTGGAAGCAGTATATATACATACATACATATATATATATATATATATATATATGTATATGCTAATAAGAACATGGGTACGCGTGTTCACTTATGCAAAGTAAACCACTTGGAAAAAAGAAACTAACGAAGCAGAGCGCTTTCGTATATTACATCTTCAGTTGCACTGAAGATATAATATACGAAAGCGCTTTGCTTCGTTAGTTTCTTTTTTCCAAGTGGTCTACTTTGCATATATATATATATATATATATATATATATATATAAATATATATAAATATATGTGTGTGTGTGTGTGTATACATATTTACATATATATGTATATGTATACATATATATATATGTATGTATGCATATATATGTATATATGTATACATATATATGTATATATATAGATAGATAGGTAGATAGATAGATAGATAGATACGAGATATATAATAATTCCACCTGTCGTCCCCGGATTCGAACCAAGGTTCTTGTGAATATATATATATATATATATATATATATATATATATATATATATATATATATATATATATATATATATATATATATATATATATATATATATATATGATGTTGGTTTTTCTCCTGCAGGCATCTGTAGTGAGAAATGCTTGAACGGGGGCAAGTGTGTTCAGAAGGACACGTGTTCCTGCAGGAGAGGTTTCTATGGCAACCGCTGCGAATTTAGTAAGTTGAAAACCTGCATGACCGTTTTCTATGATTATGATATTTTATTGATTTATTTCTTGAACTTGTTTATTTGTAAATAATTTTTTTTATTTGTTTGTTGCATTAGTTGCTTAATTGTTTGTATGTTTACCAATTCATTTCTTTGTTTATATATTCATTTACCTATTCTTTTTCTTTATTTATTCAATTGTCTAACACGTTATCTGCTTTTTCATTTAGAAACTATTTACTTATTTTCTTATCTATGAAAATAGTTATTTCCGAGTTAGTTATTAATTTAATCTATTATATATATATATATATATATATATATATATATATATATATATATATATATATATGTATATTAGTTTTGATTATCAGAGGTATATCTGAGTTGTATGTATGTGTGTATGTAAGTATATATGTATGTATGTGTGTATGTATGTACATATATATGTATGTACAGTATGTATGTATGTATGTATGTATGTATGTATGTATGTATGTATGTATGTATGTATGTATGTATGTATGTATGTATGTATGTATGAATGTATATATGTATGTATGCATGTATATGTGTGTGTATGTATGTATGTATGTATGTATGTATGTATGTATGTATGTATGTATGTATGTATGTATGTATGTATGTATGTATGTATGTATGTATGTATGTATGTATGTATGTATGTATGTATGTATGTATGTATGTATATATGTATGTATGTATGTATGTATGTATGTATGCATGTATGTTTGTATGTATGTATGTATGTATGTATGTATGTATGTATGTATGTATGTATGTATGTATGTATGTATGTATGTATGTGTGTGTATGTATGTATGTATGTATATATGTATGTATGTATGTATGTATGTATGTATGTATGTATGTGTGTATGTATAGGATGTATGGGATGTATGTATGTATGCATGTATGTATGTATGTATGTATGTATGTATGTATGTATGTATGTATGTATGTATGTATGTATGTATGTATGTATGTATGTATGTATGTATGTATGTATGTATGTATGTATGTATGTATGTATGTATGTATGTATGTATGTACGTATGTATGTATGCATGTATGTATGAATGAATGCACGTATGTATGTGTACATGCATGCATGTATGTATGTATGTGTGTATGTATACATGTGTATACATACACTTGAAGTGAATCATCTGAAGTCAGCAAGAACCAGTGCTTCTATCCTTGGGAACACTATCACACCAAAGAAGTGGGTCGTAGAGGTGGTGAAGGAGAGTAGATGAAATAGATCAGTATTCAATCTTTAGTGGAGCGTAGACCCGAAAAATAAATAAAATGAATAAATAGAATTAAATGATAAATAAAAAAAATATGCCTTTGATCCTTAGGAGCGTGACTAAAAAAGAGAGAGATAGATAGAGAGAGAGAGAGAGAGAGAGAGTCGATTCAGTGAAGGGTCGTCAAATTCCTGACACGGGTCTTCCTCATTCAGGTAACCCTGTCTGGGGGACTTTACTGACACCCCTACGTACCATCGTCACGCATCAACCCTTCATGATTAGAGACTGTTCACTTATAACCCGAAAAATAGAAGCGCTGGTTACAGCTGACGTAGTAGTCAGCACTCCTTCAGGAGGACCCTATTCTTCTCCTTCAGGCAAATGCGTCATCCCGTGTCTTCGTGGTGGCCGTTGCAAGGGCGTCAACACTTGCCGATGTCCTGCCGGATACGCCGGTCATCACTGCGAAATAGAGGTGACGCCTCCAGTACTCGACGCCCAGGGTCTACCTGGCGAAGGCGCTGAAGAAGGTGGCCCGGGTTCCCGGAACGCGACGTCGGAAGCTCCTGACTCGGCCACGGCCCGGCGGGGGAAGAAGTGTTCCCAGAGGTGCCGCCAGGGCGTGTGCGCGCCTTCGGGGGAGTGTCACTGCCTGAAGGGGTTTTCCGGTCGCTGGTGCCGTTCTCGTGAGTGTGGCGTCAGTGTTGGAGGAGGTGGGGAGAGGGGGGCAATCTGTGGAGTTTACACACAAAAGAAGTAGAATAAAGGTATTTATATATATATAATAGAGAAGACTTCAAGAGACCATAAGGCCTACAACGAAGCAGTTCCATGTCCCTTACTATCTATCATCCCTATCCATAAATTTATCTAATTTTTTCTTAAAACAAGAACATAAGAACATAGGAATGGAGGAGACTGCAAGAGACTATAAGGCCTCCACGAGGCAGTTCCATGTCCCTTACCATCTGTCATCCCTATCCATAAAGCTATTTGATTTTATCTTAAAACAGCCAATTGTCTAAAGCGCTCTCTACGAGGTTACTAAATCTATTCCATTAGTTAACTATTCTGTCGGTAAGTCAATTTTTGCCTATTTCTTTCAACATAAATTTCTCCAATTAGATCAATTACTACGAGTTCTGCCTCGCTGCATTGATAAGATGATCTTGCCTGCATCACCCTTCTTAAAACCCTTTGACCATTTGAATACCTCTATTAGATCACCCTGCACTCTTCGTCTTTCCAAACACACACACACACACACACACACACACACACACACACACACACACACACACACACACACACACACACACACACACACACACACACACACACACACACACACACACACACACACACACACACACACACACACACACACACACACACACACACACACACACACACACACACACACACACACACACACACACACACACACACACACACACACACACACACACACACACACACACACACACACACACACACACACATCGGTCGAAGTGACAACGAAGTTTGGAACTCCAGGAAAACTTCAATTTTCATCGATCTCAACAACGAGGGAGTACCTTTGTTGTATTAGTATGGAAGAAGAAAATTCGTGGTGTAGTGGGAAGATGAAGAAAAAGGAGAAAGAGAGGGATTACTAAGGAAAATGGAAGGAAATGAGGAAGGGGACGAACGGGCCCCGGATGTTAGAAGGGGTGTAAACAAAAGGGGCACAGAACACACGGACGAGGAAGAACAAGGGAGCAGAGCTGTCAAAAGCAGAAACATAGATAATAGCAGCTCAATGGAAAGAGAAGATAACTGCTTTTATGGATTTAATGAGGGAGGAGGTGACAACCTCCCCCGACTAGTAAATCTAGAGGAGAAACTAAAAAAAATGAACGAAGCATGGGAGGTTAGGTTTAACCAATTAACACTAGTTACCCAAAGAGTTGATAAACTGGAAGAACTAAAGAAGGAGAATCAAAACCTAACTAAAGAAATAGAAGAATTAAAAAGACAGTTAAAAGAAGTAAAAGATGAGAATGAGGAATTAAAGAAGAATAAAGAGAATAAAGAGTCCATAGCAAAAGAAGCACAGGGTTGGAGAAAAGTCCAAGAGAACAACAAAATTGTATTTAGAGATATAGTGACACAACAGATGAAAGAACAAACTAAGGACACAGTTATTAAAGTGATGAGAGAGAAGGAGAATATAGTAAGAGACTTAGCGGACAAAAAGAAATGTATAATTATATTAGGGATGGAAGAGAAGCATAATCCAAATAGGACCACAAGAGTAAAAGAGGAGAAGGAAAAGGTAAACAAGATATTAGAAGTAGTTCAAGAGGATGGACAAGAAACAGGGAAAGAAATTGAAGAAATATATAGAATAGGGAAATACAATACATATAAAACCAGACCAATTAATGATAAAATAGAATATATTAGCAAAAACAGGGAAACTAGCAGACAGTGATCAATATAAAACGGTATGGATAAAAAGAGAAATGGATAAAAAGGAAAGAGAGGATGAGAAAACAAAAAGACTAAAAACTAAGAAAAAAAGAAAGAAAAAAGAACAGAGAAAAAGATCAATTCTATTGGAGAGTAGTGGATATGAAAGTGAGGAAATGATTCATAGCAGAGAAAAATGGAAGGGAAACAGAAAACACGATGGAAGTAGTCACATATGGAAAGAATAAATGAGATGATTATGATGGAAGTGGAGGACAGGGATGGGAAGAGCAGAAAGTTTGTGGTAAATTATGTGCCTCCTAAAATGGCTTCGTGGGAAGAGATGAAACACAAAAATATGTTAGAAGACACAAGGATAACACTAAAGAAGATAATGGAAGATAGAGAAAGAATAGTTATAATGGGTGATTTTAATTGTAAATAAATCTGCTGGGAAGAGATGACAGTGAAGGGTGGAGAAGACCTATGGGGAAATGTACTACTTGATATGATTATAGAACATACAATGACGTAATGGATACAAGAGAATACTAGGTATAGAAATGAGGAAGAACCATCGAGACTGGACCTAATAATCACATAAAAACCCGAAATAGCGGACAAGATTGAATATAAGACGCCAATAAGTAAAAGTGACCACATATTGGTTGAACTGGAACTAAATGAGGAAAAATACATGGAAAAAAACGAATAATGTGGAAAGGGAAGATTGATGTCTGGATTTTTTTTTATATGAAATAAGAGAATTCTTTCAAAAAGCAGACTGGGAAAGGATACACAAGGAAACAACAGTAGAAGAGAAATGGAATATTTTGACAAAAATTTATAAAGAAGGAGTGGAAAAGTATGTTCCAAGACAAAAGCAAGAAAAAGGATATGTAAAGTATTGTTACAACAAAAGATGTAGGGAGTTAAAAGACAAAAGGGATAAAGCTTGGATAAAATGGAAAAATACAAAAGGCCTGAAAAATGGAAAATATATACTAGTTATAGAAATGAATATGTACAAGTGTGCAGAGCAGAAAAGAGAAAATATGAAAAAGATGGCATAGAAAAATGTAAAGATCAACCAAATCTAATATACAGATTTGTAAACAACAAACTGAAAAACAAACTTGAATTAGAGAGACTACGACAAGGAGGAGTAGAATACACAGAGGAAATAGAAATGGCAGAAATTATGAACAAACATTTTAAATCGGTGTTTACGAGGGAGAACATACAACTTAGAGATATCTGATGGGAGGAGAAAGTCCCCCCTATGAAAGAGATAGAAGTAACAAGGAATGAAATAATGAATCACTTGAGTAATCTCGATGTCAGAAAATTGCATGGACCAGATGAAATGGCAAACTGGATTTTGAGAGAATGCAAGAATGAACTAACAGACAAAATGCATAGTCTAATAAGCAGTTCATTGAAAGAAGGAAAAGTTTCAGAAGATTGGAAAAGAGCAAATATAGTACCAATATATAAAGGGGTGAACAAGGAAGACTCCACTAACTATAGACCAATCTATCTTACAAGTACGATAGCTAAAATTTGTAAAAGAATTATCAAAATTAGATGGGTAAGGCATTTGAAAAAAAAACAACAACAATGTACTAAATCCAAGGCAATTTGGATTTAGACAAGGACGATCATGCGTCACAAAATTAATGTATTTCTATTCAAGGCTAATAGATGTAATACAAGAAAGAGATAGATGGGCTGATTGTACATTTCTAGACCTGAAAAAAGCTTTTGATAAGGTGCCACATAAGAAATTGCTAAAGAAATTAGAAACTGCAGGAGGAATACAGGGCAAACTGCTGAAGTGGATGGAAGACTTCTTGCATGAAAGAAAAATGAGAGTGGTGATAAGAGACAAACACTCTAACTGGGATGAAGTGATAAGTGGAGTTCCACAAGGAACAGTTCTGGCCCCAATAATGTTTGCTATATATATTAATTATATGGATAAAGGAATTGAAAGTTATATGAGCTTCTTTGCGGACGATGCAAAATTGTTGAAAAAAGTGAACACTATAGAAGATAGTGAGTCGCTACAGAGTGATCTCAATAAAGTATGGAAATAGAATAGGAAGTGGGAGATGGAATTCAATATCAAGAAGTGTAGTATAATGGAATTTGGAAGAAGCAAAAAAGAATAATGGGATCATATAAGTTGGGAGAGAAAGAAATTAAAAAAGTAGCAAATGATAAGGACCTGGGAGTCATTATTATGAATAATATGTCCCCTGAGAAACATATACACAAAATTTTTGGAGAAACTTATAATCTAATAAGAACAATCAAAGTGGCATTCACATACCTGGATGAAGAAATGGTGAAGAAAATACTAGTCACTTTGATAAGACCAAAATATGAGTATGCAGCGGCGACGTGGTCATCAAGTACAAAAAAAATGTACAACAAAACTTAAAAGAATACAAGGAGCAATTACGAATTTGGCACCAACACTTTCAGAACTATCATATGAAGAGAGACTAGTAAAACTTGAGCAACAGACATTAGAGCAAAGAAGAAAGAGAGGAGACTTGATAACTATTTATAGAATCATAAAAGGCATAGAAACTATTGATAGAGAAGATCTAGTAAAATGGGATAGTAAAGATACAAGAGGACACGGAAAAAAATCAAGAAAGTCAGTTATAGAGGAGATCTGAAAAAGAACAGCTTTCCCCACAGGGTAATAGGCGTTTGGAACAAGTTAGATGAAAATGTGGTGTATGCAAAAACGATACACGAACTTAAAAACCGTCTAGATAAAATGAGATATGAAGATGGGACACCATGAGCATAGCTCCCCTTCCCGTAAAATATAACTAGGTAACTACAACTAGGTAAATACACACACACACACACACACACACACACACACACACACACACACACACACACACACACACACACACACACACACACACACACACACACACACACACACACACACACACACACACACACACACACACACACACACACACACACACACACACACACACACACACACACACACACACACACACACGAACCACAGGTGGGAACGGACGGCTAGAAATGAGCTCTGAAGTGCAGCGCTTTTTCAATAAATTCGAAGGAAACACCTAGCTTGTATTTACATTCGGGATAAAGAGCTATATTCATCGAGTGACCGAAATGATAAAATAGAATAAATTCAACACTATTGTTAAATACAAAAAATGGAGAATGATGAAGGAGAAAGACGAAAAAGTAAACCAACGAAGAGAGGATGGGATGTAAGGAGAGTGGAATCACGGCAGGTGGCTATACCTAAAAAGTCCTGCATGGTAGAAACTCCAGTATCAACTCAAAGGTTTGTTAATAATGTATTTTCAGGGTTTATAAAAGAAAGTGGAATACTAGGTAGAGGTTTAGAATTGGAAAGAGAATCTAGGTATAAAAATGCCCTAAGAAATCGGAAGATTGCAGAATTGATAGAGGAACTAATTGATCTGAAAGCTGAATACAGGACAATGTACAGAGAGGTGAACCAGCTAAAAAAGCTAATGCCGAAAATAACAGAGAGCTTAATGATCTAAAAAAGGAATTAAACATAGTCAAAAGTAACAACGAAAGAATGAAAAATGAAGATAAAAACAAAAATGAGGCTTTGGAAAAAGAAGTGAAAGAACAAATACAAGCGGTGACCGAGAAAGTTGGAGAAACTATTAAAGATACAGATCTCCAAGAAATAAGATATCAATGGAAAGTGGAACAAGAAAATAGAAAAATAACTTTTAAAGAAACAGTACAGCGACAAGTAGAAGAAAATGCTAAAGAAACGGTACTTAAAGTAATTAAGGAAAAAAAGAATTGGGTCAGAGACACAATGGATAAAAAAGTGCATAGTAGTTTATAGTACTAAAAAAAAAAAAAACATAATGTACCTAGATGTCAAAGAGAAAAAGAAAAGAAAGAAATTGCAAAAGAAATTTTGTAAAATATACAAGAGGGGGGACAAGTAATGTACAAAGAAATAAAATTACATAGAATGGGTCAGTACTCGAAAAAAAAAAAAATATATATATATATATATATATATATATATATATATATATATATATATATATATAGATAGATAGATAGATAGATAGATGACCACTAAAGATCAAATTAAGGTCTCAAATGATAGCAGAAGGAGTACTATCAAAAACAGCAAAGCTGGTAAATAGTGAAAATTACAAAAACGTATGGATAGAAAAAGAAACGAGCGATGAGAAAAAAGAGAGGGAAAACACTAAGAAATGAAGAAGAAAAAAAAAAAGAGATCGAAAAAAAAATGAGAGTACTAGACCTCAGGCTGAGAAAATGGTATTAAAAAAAAGAAGAAAAAAAAAGGGGGGGGGGGAGAGAGAGAGAGAGAAAGGAAAAACATAAAAAAAAAGCGTATACCAACATGATTCTAGGACTAAATATATGAAACGACTATCTGGCAGCAGAGAAACCAGACATAATGGGAATTGTGGAGACGAAAGTTAAAAAGGTCTACTACCATCAAATACTGTGGGACAAGGTTTATACAACCATTGGAGGAAAAATAGAAAGGAGAAACAGGGTGGAGGAGTCATGTTTCTGACTATGAAAGGCTTAAATGTAACAAAAATAACAGAAGGAAAAAATAATGTGGAGTTGATTATGATAAAAGTTGAAAACAGTGACATTAAAAGTAGAAAATATGTAGTAATATATGTGCCCCCAAAAATATACTCTTGGACAGAGAGTGATCATTCCAAAATATTGGAAGACACAAAGCACACATTAAATGAATCACTGAAAGGAGGAAACATAGTAATTATGGGTGACTTTAACTCAAAAGAAATATGTTGAGAAGAAATGACAGTGAAACGTGGAGAAGACCTATGTGGAAATACACTACTTGATATGACCAATTAATACACAATGACTCAGTGGATAAAGGAAAATACCAGATATAGAAACAATGAAGAACCGTCGAGACTAGATTTAATATTTACGTCAGAGCCTGAAATTGTGGATAAAATGGAATACAAGATAACAATTGGGAAGAGTGACCAAATACTAGTAGAGTTCGAACTAAAAGAGCAAATTGATTTGAGAAGAAATAAGAAACATAGAAAAAGGAAGGTTAACTGTGAGA
The DNA here is from genome assembly GCF_046742065.1 of Oratosquilla oratoria. Lineage (NCBI taxonomy): Eukaryota > Metazoa > Arthropoda > Malacostraca > Stomatopoda > Squillidae > Oratosquilla > Oratosquilla oratoria. Next base: position 34,879,256 of record NC_134781.1, on the reverse strand, counting down.
AACAGAAAATTTGTTCAAAATGTAAATTGGGAAAACTTCTTAAATGAAGAAGCAAAGATGGGAGATAAATAGAAATTAAAAGAAATTTATAAAGAGAGAATAGATAAATATGTACCAAAGCAGAAGCAAGAAAGGATGCACATTAAGTGCTGATACAACAAAAAATGTAGTGAGGCTAAAGATATAAGAGACAAATCTTGGAAAAGATAAAAAACAAACGAGTAAGTGGCAAACATATATCAAACTAAGAAATGGATATGTAAAAATACGCAGGGAAAAGAGAAAATATGAAAAAGATATAACAGAAAAATGCAAAGACCAACCTAAACTATTCTACATGTATGTGAATGGTAAACTAAAAGATAAACAAGAAATAGTGAAACTGAGTCAAGGGAATGACGAATATATAGATGATGTAGAAATGGCTGAAATTATGAACAAACATTTTAAATCTGTATTCACAATTGAAAGTACACAAAATTAGGAGGAAGGACAGAAAGATCCCCCCAGTGAAAGAAATAACTGTGACACAGAAGGAAATAATGGACCACATAAAAAACCTTGGATATCAAAAGAACGTATAGATGAGCTAACAGAAAAAAGATATAAGATAATTAATTGATTACTCACTCAAAGAAGGAAAGGTATCACAAGATTGGAAAAATGCAGATATTATACCAATATATAAATGGGGAAAAGGAAAACCCAACAAACTATAGACCGGTCTCCCTTACAAGCACAATAATAAAATATAGGTGAAAAAGTTAACAAAAGTAGATGGATTAAACATCTGGAAGAAAATGATATACTGAATCCAAAACAATTTGGCTTTAGATACAGATGATCATGTGCCAACTTGATTTGCTTTTACTCGAGGCTAATATAAATAATGCAAGAAAGGGGTGGATGGGCTGATTGTGCTTTCCTAGATTTACAAAAAGCATTTGATAAAGTACCACACAAAAAACTACTAAGAAAAATCGAAATAACAGGTGGTGTACAAGGAAAGTTATTGAAATGGATGGAAGATTTCCTGAACGGGAGAAAAAAAGAGGGTGATACTTAGAGACGAAAACTCGACCTGGGAAGAAATGATAAGTGGAGTCCCACAAGGTTCTGTATTGGCTCCAATAATGTTCGCCATATTTATATATATATATATATATATATATATATATATATATATATATATATATATATATATATATATATATATATATGACATAGATGAAGGTGTGGAATGTTATATGAATTCCTTTGCAGATGATGCAAAGCTACTAAAGAAAGTAAGTACAGAGGAAGACTGTGAATCACTACAGAGAGACCTGGATAAAGTCTGGAAATGGAGTCAAAAGTGTGAAGTAAACTTCAACATCAAGAAATGTAGTATAATGGAATTTGGGAATAGTAAAAATAGAATATCCGGGCAATATGTAATTGGCGCAAAGGAAGTAAAAAAAAGTTAGCTCGGAAAGGGACCTAGGAGTAATTATCAGTAAAGACATGTCACCAGACAAGCATATCAGCAAAATAGTCAAAGAAACCCTCAATTTACTAAGATCAATGAAAGTGGCCTTTGACCACTGGGGTGATGAAATGGTAAAGGAAATATTAGTCACACTGACAAGACCAAGATTTGAGTTCGCTGCGACACTATGGATACCCAGTACAAAAAAAGAATATAAAGAAATTAGAAATAATCTAAAGGGCAACGACAAAGAAGGCACCAACACTCTCTAAATTGACATACGAACAAAGATTGTCCAAACTCGAACTACCAATCCTGGAACAGAGAAGAGAAAGTGAAGATCTACTGGCCATTTACAGAATTATGAAAGGGATGGAAGTTCTCGACAGAGAAGATTTATTAAAGTCAGATAAAAAGAAAACAAGAGGACAAGAAAAGAAACTCAAAAAGGATAGTTATAGAAAAGATCTGAAAAAGAATAGTTTCCCAAATAGAGTGGTAGATGCCTGGAACAAATTGGATGAGGCAACAGTATGTGCAAAAAACTATACAAGAATTTAAGAACAAACTAGATGCTGAAAGATTCAAAGACGGGTCACTACGAGTATGGCTCCCTTCCCGTATAATACAACTAAATACAACTAGGTAAACACACACACACACACACACACACACACACACACACACACACACACACACACACACACACACACACACACACACACAGGGATGTTCTCACAGGATATTTTGTATGAGATATTAAATAAATAAGGCAAAAAAGTATTTCTAGCGTAGCCATACCTTTTTGTTGCCTCCTCTATCTTTATAATCATACTGGAATGGGTTTGTATGAATACGCTTTATCATGACTAGTTTGATTAACTGGTCCCAGTTGATCACGATGCCTCCACTTTTTTATTTTTTGTTTTTTTAATAAAACAGTATATAGATTACACTCTCCAGGGGATACTAATTTATCTGTACCTTTTTTACCACATTAGGAAATCGGAAGCAGAACGGACGGAAGTCGAAGAAAGGTCGACGATCCGGTCGTCGAAGAAAGATCTGGGTATAGAGGTTAAGGTAATACCGACAAAGATTAAGTGCTACTGACGAGGGCCTACTACTGGCCAACCCGTCCCGTCTCGTGTGCTGTTGGCCACTGCAAAGAGTGGCCGCTTTGCATGGTCATCGCAGGCAGTACTTTGGTGATAACCTCTGGAGGAGGCACCACCAAGGAAGGCGGGGACCCGAAAGAACAGAGGTGGGATGCTTGGTGAACTGCTTTCGCCCTCAGGATGTTAGGTATTTCTTAAAGAAAAGGAAAAAAAAAAAAGTCGAGGACTTCAGACTTTGCGGGTTCTTCGTAAATATCCTCTAAGTCGAAGAACCTCGGAGCCAAAAGAAAGTGGAAGGCAAAAATCTTCGTAAAGGACTTCGGAGGGCGTCAATCGCTTTGTCAGGGGCGATCAGGTCGAGAACCAAGACGTCAACGACTCTTGGTGACAAAACATTGAGAGAAAAAAGGAGATGCTGGGCACTCCAAGGACGACCCAGACGAGGAGTCAACGATGTTTGAGAACGTCAGAATAGGGATACCTGATGTGGCGAGTGTGTGACGTTATAATATGAGAAATCAAAACTAAGAAAAATAAGTCTCATTCCGGCCGTATGGCAAAGGCTTCAGTCCCTCCTGCTGTACCCCTGTCATATTGTGTAAGCTATACTAGTCATTAAGTGTGCACAGAAAACTCCGCCCCATTAAACATTGGCCCCTCGCCTTACAGTTCATTGGCTACCATAGGCCCCACCCCCTGAAGCTCATTAGCTACCATAGGCTCCAACCCCTGTAGCTCATTAGCTATCATTGGTCTTCAAAAAAAAAAAAAAAAAAAAAAACTCAACATTTGCGTTTCCTTAGAGTTTCATCACCTCATCTGTTATAAATATTCCAGGGACAGGACATCATCCAGGTTTCATCAATGAACCACTCATTCCAATACTGTGGGTGGGGCTTCTATGCAAACTTAGATGACTGTAGTCACATCTACAGTCTCAGGTGATAAAACAGGACACCCCCCTTTTTCACCCCTGACCAATCGTGATCACCATGCTACAGTTGATGATACTTTCCTCTAGTTCCCTTCAGTCAAACTTTATTGGGATTCATCAGGGAAGAAAATGGAGCGTAGCTTGTTCCGCCTGAGGCCATAACAATGACTCTAATTGTAAAGTTCTCTCTCACGAGTCGTGGAACCGCACAACATATAATATAGAAAAAGAGTCATCCCTCATGGATATGCCTCTTAAAGATAGGCCACATGGTGTATCCGCAATGGACGTATTACATATTGTATCCTTTCCAACCCCTGTAGTGGTATCTAGATCCAACCAATAGACCTTAAGCTTTATTTCTACTGGACCGAGAAGGGGTTTAGTTTGGGTTAGATGAAGTTTAAAGGGCTTGGATACCCTAAACGAGACCTCTAGAAATTTTCTACAGAGGTAAGGCAGTCCTTCGACGGACTCTACAGTTTTTGACCTCGAGACATTGTTCATCAAAGTGAAATTACCTGAACGTAGACATAACGAAGTAGACGTTATCCAAATGAGACGAAATTATTTGATACATATTTAACAATACTAGGGATTCCTTCATATTGATAAAATCGCCTGACGGCAATCATAAATTATGTGTTTGACCTCATTGAAAGATTTAAGCAAAGACAAAAGACGACTTTGAGGACCCCATGAATCCGGCCTTAAGACTGAGAGACTATGCTTACTAACCAATAGTTAACTAGGAAATG
>NC_134781.1:34864978-34869978 GCF_046742065.1 Oratosquilla oratoria | reverse complement strand
TAGCCTCGATGGTTCTTCTTCATTTCTATACCTAGTGTTCTCTTGTATCCATTGTGTCATTGAATGGTCAGTAATCATCTCAAGTAGAGCATTTCCCCATGAGTCATCACCACTCTTTACTGTCATTTCTTCCCAGCAGATTTCTTTGCAATTAAAGTCGCCCATCATAACTATTCTTCCTCCGTCTTCCATTATTTTAGTTAATGCTATCTTTGTGTCCTCTAACATACTTTTATGTTCACTCTCCTCCCATGAGGCTGTTTTCGGAGGCACATAATTGATCACAAATTTTCTGCTCTTCTTATCTCGGTCTTCCACTTCTATCATAATCATCTCTACTGTATTCTTTCCATATATGACACCTTTCACGTTTATATCCTTCTTAGTCAGGAACATAACTCCACCCCCTTGTTTTTTCTCTCTGTTTCTAATCCAATAATTGTATGTATCATGTCCTACACTGTTGGGTGGTAGTGGGCCTTTTAATTTTGTTTCTACAATTCCCATTATGTCCGGTTCTTTTTCTTTCAAATAATCATTCAGTTCATTCAATCCTGTTATCAATCCATCTATATTTGTGTAAGACACTCTTAGTTTTCTGCCACTTCCATTGTATTCTCTGTTTCCCTTATGTTTTTCTTTAGTATGTCGAACTGCTTTATTTTCATGTTCACTACTCTCCAATAGAATCTCTCTTTCTCTGACTCCGTTCTTTCCTCGTTTTTTGCCTTAGCTTCAATTCTTTTCTGCTTTTCTGCCTCTCTTTCCTCCTTATTCATTTCTCTTTTTATCCATACCTTTTTATATTGATCATTTGTTGCTAGTTTCCCTGTCTTGGATAGAATTTTCTCTGCCGTTGTTTGTGACCTGAATTTAATCTTAATTGGTCTGGTCTTATCTGTACTATATTTTCCGAGTCTGAATTTTTCCTCAATTTCCTTTATAATTTCTGGTTCATCTTCCTGGACTAATTTTAATAAACTGCTTACCCTTTCATTTTCCTCCTTGATTCTTGCGGTTCTATCTGGGTTATATTTCTCTTCCATTCCTAATATAATTATACATTTCTTTTTGTCAGCTAATTCTCTTACTATATTCTCCTTCTGTCTCATCACTTTAATAACTGAGTCTTCATTATGTTCTTTCAATTGCTGTTTGACTATGTCAGTGAATGAAACCTTATTCCCTTCTTGAGTTATTCTCCAATTTTTAGCTTCTGTAGCTATTTTCTCACTGTTTTCATTACTATTCTTCTTCAATTTCTCATTCTCCTCCTTTACATTTCCTAACTGTCTTTTTAGGTCCTCTACTTCTTCAGTTAAGTTTCTGTTAGCCTTCTCTAGTTGTTCCAACCTTTCAATTCTTTGGAAAATGGAGTCTACACTACCTAACTTACGTTCCAAGTCCTCGATCACCTTATCAACTCTCTCCTCTAGTCTTATCAGTCGGGGGGGGGTTGTGTCCCCCCCACCCTCTTTAAATCCCTGGAACATATTCTCGTCACTTTCTACTGTATTGCTCCTCTCTATACTTCTAATCTTTACATTTTTATTTGCCATTTCGTCATCACTGAGCTGGTCCGGTGGTCGTTTCATGTTGACCTTACGCCCGTCTGCCTGGGCCAAGTCCTCCACATCCTCATTTCCTTCCATTTCCCCAGCAATCCCTCCCCCTCTCCTCTTTCCTTACTTTCCCACTACCTCACGAGCAATTTCCCCCCCCCTGCAAATACAAAAAGGCACTTCTCTTTGCGTTGGTATCCACAATCTGCACTTTTCTTCAGAGCGTTCGTCAAGCCGTCCGTTCGTTGAAAGTGTGTGTGTGTGTGTGTGTGTGTGTGTGTGTGTGTGTGTGTGTGTGTGTGTGTGTATGTGTGTGTGTATTTATTCTTTTTTCTAGGAAACGTGTTTTATCTTGTAGGCTGGCGGAGTGTAATCTCTACCGAAACCCAATTATTTCATATCTGTTTATGTTCTTCTTCATGACCATGTTCATTTATATCAGGTTAAGGCGGTGAATAAAACAATAACTTAACTCCACAAAATTTCGTACAGATATTTTTATAGATATTCTTATTTTATTTTGTTTTATTTTGTTCTTTGTTTTATTTTATTTTATTTTATTTTACCTTACTTTAGTGTAGTTTAGTTTTATCTGTTTACTTATTTCCTAACACTGTTGTATTATGTTTATGTGTTATTCTATCGAATAATTTCCTAGCCAGTCCCTTCCCCCAACTTGGGGTACTTCAGATAATTTCACTTCACTTCGGTTTAGGCTAGGTCAGATTGGGTTTGGTTGTGGTAGATTAGGTTTGGTTAGGTCAATTTGGTAAGGTCAGGTTAGGCTGGGTTAGGTTAGTTTAGGTTAGGTTAAGTCAAATTGGGTTAGGTTGCATTAGGTTAGGTTAGGCTAGACTAGGTTGGGTTAAGCTAGGTTAGATTAGGTTAGGTCAGATTGGGTTAGGTTGGGTTAGATTAAGTTAGGTCAGTTTGGTCAGGTGTAGATTTGTTGTTTGTGATCTACAATGAGTTTGGAGGCGTCGAGACAAACGAAGTTTTGGTTTCTGGTCTTTACTCTCTTCGTCTAGACTCTAGAGTCTAGACTGTACGGATCATTCGCCGAGGAAAAATCTGGCAGTTACTAATAGTAATACTTACATGCACATGGTGGCTGTTGCCACAACATTCAGCTATATACAATTTATTCTATACTATCTACGTCTTACTCTTATTTCTACAATGTACAGTGCATGGAGTGAGTGTTGACACTCAGTATTTATGCATGGATATTTACAAATGAGAGCACATAAAACAATATTTATTTGACGTATGCTGATTTTGCAGTTTGGCAAGGTTCGAACAGGTGTCCAGTCGTTCATTCCAGCTGGCCAAGTGAGGTCAGATGCGCTTGGACCAAATGACCGATGTTAGGTCAAACATAATAGGGGGTCCCTTGGGAGTTCTCTAAAGATGTCGGACGTTCCATCCTGTACTAAATGCATGCACGCGCGCGTGTGGAAGCTAAACATCTAAAGGATTGAATATTAGCTTCAATCATCTTATAACAAAGGTTAGCTTAGGCTGGATTAGGTTAATATAGGTTAGGTTAGATTAGGTTGGGTTAGGTTAGGTCAGTTTGGGTTTGGTTGGGTTAGATTAGGTTAGGGTTTGTCAATTTGGTCAGATTAGGTTAAGGTGGATTAGGTTAGGTGTTAGACTAGGTTGCGTTAGGTTATGGTTAGGTCAGATTGGGTTAGATTGAGTTAGATTATGTTAGGTTGATTTGGTCAGGTTAGATTATTCTTGCTTAAGTTAATCTAGGTTAGGTTAGATTAAGTTTGGTTAGGTTAGTTAGGTCATATTTTGTTAGGTTGGGTTAGATTAGGTTAGGTTAAGTTAATTTGGTCAGGTTAGATTAAGCTGGGTTAGGTTAGGTTAAGCCAGATTGGGTTAGGTTGGGTAGCTGAGTCAATTTGGTCAGGTTAGTTTGGGTTAGGTCAGGTCGGATTAGGTTAGGAAAGCGGCTCCGAGGCCTGGGATAGGACTCATTATGAAATAATTCATATAATTTTGAGAATCGATACACAATGCTGACGTCACGTCGTCTTTAAAGAATAAACGAAAGAAAATATGTTTAAAACAATTACCACTCACTAAGGAGTAATTTAATGTTTATTTTTTTCCATAGGTATCCATGGGGCAGACTGTGATTAATCTCTGATAAGAAATGATATTTTCTTTTTTTTCAGGTGATGATGATTTTTCTTTATTGATATCTTAAAAACTAGTGGGCAAAATGTAAACAAAAATATATGAAACATAGAATGCTTTCTTTGATAACCCATTATAAAGTCATGTACCCACAAATCAAAATAAAAAAGTTTATATATATGTATCAGATGTATATTTCATTCATCCAAATAGAATGTACATAGGTTTGTGTACATACAGTACAAAATGATCGTTCACATCGTAGAGACCGTTACAACAACTTTTATATCAAAGAATCCCTTAGGCTCATTTCACACGTATCGACTTTTTCATATGCGCCGTTCACGACACGACGTCGTGTTCTCAAATGACCATGGGTGGACGCTTTCACATGTGCTCGTGGTCGTGACGTGTGAAAGCACCCATAGAGACCCATGGTTATGTGAGAGCACGACGTCGTGTCGTGGACGGCTCACGGCGAGAAGTCGGTACGTGTGAAAAGAGGCTTACGCGGAGAAAACAGTTCTATCGACATAATACAGAAACATCACGCGTATTCCATTATTCATCGTCTTTTGTTTCATATTGTTTCATGGAAAATATTTCACTCACTCAAAAGGCTATAAGAAATTCGCAAAAATAAAATAGCATTACAAGAAATACAAATATTTTAAAACAGCGAGACCCGAAAACAGAAAAAATAAATTAGATTGTAAGATAATACTAAACACTAAAAATATCGAAACATACTATCACGTAAGGACTGATTGACTTGTACGATGCTTCTTGTAATGTGCATACAACACCGATGCGCAGAGTATAGTAATGGGACGATACAAAAAAAAAAAAAAAAAAAAAATCCGATACGAGTCCCGATATTGCCCTAAATTTCCGATTCCGATAAATTAATTATTGATAAATGTACTTTGTTCATACAAATTATTTGTTTCCCAAACAAACTGCAGGGCTTCACCATGAATTATACACTGCAAGTATCGGAATTGGACTCGTATTGGAATCGGAAGTTTAGAGTAGTAAAGGGACTCGTATCGGAATCGTTAAGAAAAACTGTATCGTCCCATCACTAGCGCTGTGGAACTAGATCACAGAAATACGCGAGTGACTTGAACAAAAATGATGACAAAGTTGGATGGAAAGAAGACAATTGTCATCGTCCTCGTAAAAACAAAAATTACACCAATACCAATATACATGAAAATTATTCCATAAAATGAAACCTACATTATATACATGTTCACCCTATGTACACGTGAGCAAAAATATACA
>NC_134781.1:34849978-34857478 GCF_046742065.1 Oratosquilla oratoria | reverse complement strand
ACAGAGAACTAGATAGAGGTGGCATCATGTTAGGATGTAACGTTTCGCTTGTTGCAGAATACAACCCCTATGTACTTCAAAAGGCTTCAACAAGCGAAACGTTGTACATACATCTGATAAAGGTTCCATCCTCACGTTGTGTCTACCCTGATCCTTCTATCGACAATTGTCATTTTAAATCGACAGAGGACTATACACGCAAATTGTTTTTAGAGAATAAAAATTAAATAAAAACGAATAAAGCAATCTGGAACTGGAATGTGGAACGTAGGAGTGGCTGCAGTAAAAGCGAATGGTATGACAATAGACACCATGTTTCTCAGAGAGGCATAAACAAAATTAGAATTTTTTTATATAAAGAATGAGAAGCACTGAATCGAATCTCATTTAGTACATAAAATAAACCGAAAGTACCACGGTGTTTAACATCACATCCGACGTTCTTGTCACAAAGAAAGTTAGCAATGTAAACAACAATGAAGAAGCTAGAAGTGGCTGTTGCCGTTATTGCAAGAATGTGTGTGTGTGTGTGTGTGTGTGTGTGTGTGTGTGTGTGTGTGTGTGTGTGTGTGCTAAATGTGCAGTTACAAAAAAATAAATAAACAAATAAATAAATATATAGATAAATGAATAAAAGAAAGACCTATCGATATCGATCTAAATCGGACGTGTCCCTTCCGGCCCCTAATTGGCTGAGAGAGCGGTAACGTCACGGCAACAGAGACGACTGGTTGCTAGCGAAGCGAGTTCACCCGAAGGGCCGAGTCCCCGCACAGCGGGGTCGGGCGCAGCCCGTTGTTCGTAAAGAAAAATGATAATAAATAAATAAAATGAAATAAAATGAAACAATGAAAAATAAACTTCGGAAAATACACTGCAACCTCAACTATTCCAGACGACTATAAGTACTAAACACATATGAGTTGTCTCTCAGTAACACGGATTTTACCTGTACAATGGTCTTAAAAATTACAAATTAAAAAGAAAAGAAAACTGAGGTGGCGAGGAGCTACCGTCAGACTCAGTCGGTTATGGCCGGTATACGGATATTTTTCCACATGGACATTTTCCCACTAGCATACGGACATTTTTCCACCATGCACATTTTCCCACCGGTATACGGACATTTCCACATGGGCATTTTTCCATATCAGTTTTTCCCACATCCATTTTCTACATGCCCACCTATATGTGGGAAAATGGATGTGGGAAAAAGTGATATGGGAAAATGTCCATGTGAGAAAATGTCCTAGATTCGCTGAAACCTGCGGCCGACGCCACCACATACCGAAGACGCTCCCTGTTTTCCTCGTAGTCCCAAGAGAGAGGAGCTTTCTTGAAAGGATCACATGACACAAGAAGCTGAAGATGTTGACGCCAATGTAGCGGCTCAGGAAGGGCAGAGCGGATACCAGACCGTTCTGAAGCAGAGGAACATGTGCTTATGTTAACACTTCGGAGGAATCATGTTCACGAAGGATGCGCAGACGGAGATCTCATGAGACTTTTTAGTTCACTTAAAAGTGGCAGTTTGCCGACAAGATTGACGAGATAAACTTTTTAGTTCCTCTTGTTTCTCACTTTTTATTTATTTATTTTTTGAACGTCAGGTAATCAAAATCTTATTATACCTCCATTTTGTGCATATGTTTAGTGATCCTATTCTACCACTAGTCTCTCCATTTTAACTTGGCGAAAGCATATTAGAGACCAAAATTTACTTTTTATTTATGTATTTTTTGAACGTCAGGTAATCAAAATCTTATTATACCTCCATTTTGTGCATATGTTTAGTGATCCTATTCTACCACTAGTCTCTCCATTTTAACTTGGCGAAAGCATATTAGAGACCAAAATTTACTTCACTCATTAGAGTCATAATATTATCGAAACCTATACTCTTACAGACAGAAAAAAGGAAACTGGAGGGACGGTAGCTCGAGTCCCGTTAAACAGTCAGCGTGTAACAGGCAATATGGGTACATGGTATTAAAAAAGAATCTCCACAACGTTGATAGGGTTGGGTGCAGCAGCGGTTACTTGATGTCACTCACCTTCTTCATGGAGAACCCAAGAACGTTCTTGAGGTACGTTGGGATCTGCGTCAGGAAAATGGCGAAACCCCACGAGTTACCGAACTCCAGGAGAACGATGACCCATACGGCAGGAGAAGTGAGGATTTTCTTCCAGGGTGGAGAGACCGATTGGTCTTTCGAGGTCCCAGTTTCCCGGACAGACCCCTCGATTAAGTCCCGCTCTTCGCGACTGATGCTGTGAAAAAGGAAAAGGTGAATCAGGTTAGCTGGAATTAATCAAAGCACATAATGGAATATTTTATCAAGATAAATTAACCTAAAGAGACCCAGTGACCCCCTTGAAGAATTTTGTTCTGGCTAACGTCCCGACAGCCCTGGTCATATAGGGAGGCGACCCAACATCGGCCTAAAATCCCAGCGGCTTGTCGCAACTGACAGGGCTCTGCTCTACTAGGGGTTTCTCACTTCTCACTGTGTGGGAGTGCGGTGGTAAGAGATGAATCTGGTCAGCGGCAAACGATTTTATTCAGCATAAAGAGAGACATCCAGTTTCAGAATTTCCTCTGAAATGACTGAAACCGCTAACGACCAATTGACCTACTGTAGATATGCTCTGCAACTATCGCTCTTTTGTATTCCTTGCTTAAGGCTCAAAGTTCTTCACGGTAGTTTTGAGAGGGTTTAGACAGTATCGACGTGCCTCCTCTGTACCTCGCCACAGTGACTTAGTCAATCTTGGTAAGGTTGTTTGGATGGTACTAACTGTATGCAGAGTTGATGTACTTTCGATGAAAATGGAGAATTCCTGACAAAACGCCTTTAATTTAAGTTCTTTAATATTAAAAAAGGCGTAGTCTCCATAAATAAAAGTTTAGACAAACATAAACTATAAATAATACTAACGACTGAAAGTGAATCTAACACTTCCAATTCTAATGCTTTGTTAATTGTTCTTCAAGCACTTTTATCTGAGACTGCTTTTTTTTTTATCTCTTAAGAGTAAAGTAGGCTATCACTGCTTATACGGTACAGTGGTTTACATCCTTTCTCTGTATCTCCCGTGGGGTCCTTCTGGTCAATGAACTCAATCAACAACAACAATCTCTCTCTCTCTCTCTCTCTCTCTCTCTCTCTCTCTCTCTCTCTCTCTCTCTCTCTCTCTCTCTCTCTCTCTCTCTCTCTCTCTCTCTCTCTCTCTCCCTCTCCCTCTCTCTCTCTCTCTCTCTCTCTCTCTCTCTCTCTCTCCCTCTCTCTCTCTCTCTCTCTCTCTCTCTCTCTCTCTCTCTCTCTCTCTCTCTCTCTCTCTCTCTCTCTCTCTCTCTCTCTCTCTCTCTCTCTCTCCTATCTGGTAATTTATCACCAACAGCCAGCGCTTCTTTGCTGTCTAGCATATTTTCGATTGAAAAATCTGGTAACCTTGGTTACAACCCTCCCCCCCCCGAATCACATGAAGCCCTCATGGGGAACAAACCCTACCCCCTCCTCCCCCCGTCTCCCCCACTCTCTCCCCCATCACACGAGAACCTCTCGAGGCACATCCCCTCCCTCTAATCACAAGAGAACCTCCTTTTGAGCGAGAAGACCCACCTGGAGTGCGTCGCAGGCGTGGGCGAAGTGTAAAGGAACCAGACGAGGCCCCACAGCATGGCGACGGCCCCGGCGAAGTAGCAGGCGGACTCCCATCCCAGCTCGTCCGTCAGAATCCCGCAGACGGGCATAGCGATGATGATGCCCAGATGAGTGGCTACATAAATAACGGTCTTGTATATACAGTATATACATACATACATACATACATACATACATACATACATACATACATACATACATACATACATAAGTACACACACACACACACACACACACACACACACACACACACACACACACACACACACACACACACACACACACACACACACACACACACACACACACACATATGTATATATATATACATGTGAATAAATTCGCTAGTGGACAGCGACATCAATCATACAATCTAAATAACCTCTCTTGAGTCTACAGGCGGTGGTTCGAATCCTCTGCGCGACGGTTATTTAGATTGTATATATACATATATATATACATATATGTATATATATATATATATATATATATATATATATATATATATATATATATATATATATGTTCAGATATACGTTTGTCTAAACCTCGGCTCGATTCACTGAAATAGGAGGCTGAGCACCCCTTACAAGGAATCTCATGAACAACACTTAATGAATTTAGACAAGCGTATATCTGAACATAAAAATTACTTTAGAGTACACAGGACGTTCAACTCCTTAGTTCAGTATGTGGACAACTTTGGCCACCTTCCCCATTGGGAAGGATCATGAAAAGAAGGATCATGAAAAGAAGGCAAGAAAAACGATTGAAGCTGCATATATAAACGTCAAAGAAAACACTAATGGAAGAGAGGGATTTATCTGCTTATCGAAAGTGGCAAATGTCCTTATACTAGACTCGCTAAGACACCGGACAAATGCTCACCGCCCCTCAGGAATGATATAAAATGTGACATGTAATACCTTTTGTAGACAACTCTCTGAAGAAGACCAAAGTGGTCGTAACGTCAGAGTATAATCTATTCCGAGAGCATCTTTGTTTTACTTCCACTACCCAAAAACTTTCATATATATATATATATATATATATCTATATCTATATATATATATATATATATATATGTATATATATATATATATATGCATATATATATATATATATATATATATATATATGCATATACACTGAATGATAGCGTATTAGATTAAGTCACTGTAACTTTGTTACGGGGTAGCTGGGTTCGAATCCTCGGCTCGTCCACGTTTCAATTTCCAACGGATGTTTCCATCGTGCGATTCTTCAGTCTCGACTGCGATGGCATGGAATTAAAAGTGATTTGTGGTTGAAGATATATATATATATATATATATATATATATATATATATATATATATATATATATATATATATATATATACCTCTATCAGGTTAATCGTGAACCAGAATAAAACCTGTCAATTCAAGGATGTTGAAACATTGTGGCAAGAATAAAACAATGGAGGAGACTGCAAGAGACCATAAGACCTACACTAGGTGGTTTCATATTTCTTACCATGTGTCATTCCCGTCCATAAATTTATCTAACCCTTTCTTAAAACAACCGATAGTTTCAGCGTTTACTACATGGTTTCTAAGTCTATTCCATTCGATAGACATTCTATTGGTGAACCAGTTCTTGCTATTTCCTTCTTAAAATTAATTTTGTCCAATTTAAACCCAATGCTACGAGCCCTACCCTTCTATCATAATATGATGATCTTGCATCCATCTTCTTTCTAGAGAGTATAAGCTAAGGTGTCTAATTTGGTAAGGAATGAACTAGGACTAAGACATGTGTCTCTTATCCATTTTCCTTAAAGTTGAGGGAATTCATCTCAATATGGAGGGAAGATGAAAGTGGACCATAACTGATTAGATGAGATATGAATGTGCTCAACAACGTCAGCTCCCACTTGACAATGATAAGACCGCACGTTGCCGAACTAGATCTCTCATGGGAGTGGAAGGGAGTGGAAGGGAGTGGAAGGGAAGGAGGAGATGCACGAGATCAACTCGCCCAGTGAACTAAAATGGAACTCTACTGTGCAGGTCGAGTTTGTGACAACACGGAAGCTTCTCTTTATCTATTTGTTTATTCATATATTTTTTCATGTATTTATATATTTATGTTCAAGACTACCTTCTGCTTTCCCAACAGTTGTGAGGACAAGTAGCCAACAGAATCTGGGATGAAGGGAGGACGGAACCATTTTCCCGTTCGTATCGATGGTCTTGGCTGATTAAGTATCACTTTTCATCCCTTTTCCCCCTCTCCATCTCCCTCTCCCCATCTTCCCCTCCCTCTCCCCCTCTCCCTGTCCCCTCCTCTCCCCCTCCCTCTCCCCCTCTCCCCTCCCTCTCCCCTCATTCTCCCCTTCCCTCTCCTCCTCTCCCCTTTCCCCCTCTCCCCCTTCTCCCCTCCCTCTCCCCTTCTCCTCCTATTTCTATCCTATCCCCTCCCGCATCCGTCTCCCGCTCTCCCCCTCCGTCTCGTGATGAGAGTCCAGTGGTTCCCTGCTGGGTGTCACGGCCTCAAGTCATGCTTGAGCATAACAAGCTTCTGTCCCTCAGGGAACGTGATCCTTCAATGGCGAGCAAAGAAGTTGCTTTAGGGGGTGGGAGGTAGGCGGAGGTGGGAGAAGAAAGAAGTGGAAGGGTGTCTGTTATTCAGGACCTTTTTTTTTTTAGCCATCTTTAGACATTTCATTGGGACTCTTTCAGAATTTTAGTCCTTTTATAGGTCTTTTCCAGACTGTTAGACCTTTCTTATGTATTTCTAAACATTTTTTAGATGTTTTTGGGTATTTTTCAAAATTTGTTAGACCTTTATATATACATATATATATACATACATAGATACATATATATATATATACATATATATATATATATATATATATATATATATGTGTGTGTGTGTGTGTGTGTGTGTGTGTGTGTGTGTGTGTCTGTATATATACATATATATATATATATATGTATATACAGTATATATATATATATATATATATATTTATTCATTTATTTATTCATTTATCTATTTATTTATTTGGATGCTGGAGAACATAAACACAGGGGAAGGCTCGGGACCCTAAACACTCTAACGTTTTGTTCGCGTAGAACTTCTTCAGAGAGTGTACGGAAAACTGTAATTAAAGTTTATCTTCTCCATCATCCAAATCATTTGTCCAGAAATACTTATCAATATATATTTATAATATATATATATATATATATATATATATATATATATATGTATATATATAAGATATATATATATCTTCTCCTTTTCTGCATGAGTGGACGGAGGGGGGTGGGTCACCGAATTTATGAAGCGGCCTTGCTGTGGATGTGCTGTGTTTTGCGATACTGCTTCTGACACAGGGCAGTGGAAAGGATGCAGGGATGACCCGTCATCCAGGAGGTGCCAAGATAAGAGGAATTGAGGAGGGTGGAGGGGATTGAAATATATAGGAAATGGAATGGGTGGGAGTGGTTTCTATGCCTTTTTCTTTTTGGCTACCCCCCGTGTAGGGGGGAAATATATATAAATATATGTATATATATATATATATATATATATATATATATATATATGTATCTACAAGGAAGGTAGCCAAAAAAAAAAAAAAAAGGCATAAAATCCATTCCCACCCATTCCATCTCCACATACTCCACTCCCATTCACCCCCTCCATCCCTCTTATCTTGGCTCTTCCTGGATGACGGATCATCCCTGCATCTCGTCCACTGCCCTGGGTCAGGAGTAATGCAGCAAAACACAGGACATCCACAGCAAGGCCGTTTCATTTAATCTCACTTCATCCCATCAT
>NC_134781.1:34832478-34834978 GCF_046742065.1 Oratosquilla oratoria | reverse complement strand
TCAATCCCTCCTCCGATGCTGCCACAAGCGCAGTGTCGTCCGCAAACAACAGCTGGGTCACCTCCCACTTTTCTCCATTTTCTTTAACCATCTCCAATCCCTGACCCACTACCCTTGCATTCACCTCTCGCACCACCCCATCCATGTATAAGTTGAACAGCCAGGGCGACATAACGCATCCTTGACGAAGTCCCACCTTTACCTCAAACCACTCACTCTCTCCATTTCCAATCCTGACACAAGCTCTACTACTCTCATAAAAACTCTTGACAGCTCCCAAAAGCTTTCCTCCTATCCCATAAATCTGCATAACCTCCCACAGTGCCTTTCTGTCTACCCTATCATAAGCCTTTTCCAGATCCATAAAAGCCCAAAAAACATCCTTCCCCTTTCCTATAGCTTTCTCACATATCTGTCTTACCACAAAGATCTGATCTACACAACCTCTACCTGTCCTAAATCCACACTGTTCCTCACCAATTACTCCCTCTGTTCCTCTCCTAATCCTCTCAATCAAGATCCTCCCATAAGCCTTCCCAACTACACTTAACAAGCTAATCCCTCTGAAACTACTACATTCACACTTGTCCCCTTTTCCTTTGTAAAGAGGAACTATACAGGCACTCCTCCAGTCCTTCGGTACTCTACCCTCTCTCCAGCAAACATTGAATAACCTCACCAACCAGTCCACCGTCACTTGACCTCCCTTTTTCAGACATTCTGCATGGCATCCATCCAGACCAGGTGCCTTACCTGCTCTCATCATCTTAACAACTGCCTTCACCTCATCCTTCCTTATTTCTCCTCCATTCTCCTCACTCATCACTCTCATTTTCTTCGCATTTCCCACTGCAGCTATCTTTCCTTCCCTATCCTCCTTCACATTTAGCAACTCCCTAAAATATTCTGCCCATCTTCCCCTTACTGCCTTCTCTTCCATTATCATCTCTCCATCTGCACCTTTTACCTATACATATATTTATATATATATATATATATATATATATATATATATATATATATTATTTATACACACACACACACACACACACACATATATATATATATATATATATATATATATATATATATGTATGTAAATAAGTAAAACAATAAATAGATAGATAAACAAATACATAGACAATAAAATAAACATATAAATAGATTGGTAAATAGATCAAATAAGCAATAAATAGATAAATAAATAGATAAATAAATTAATAAATAAGTTAGCCAGTTACTTCATAAAACTAATTGATAGATGATATGTAAACAATACATAAAGTATAAATAGATAAGTAAATGAATGAAAAAATAACTGAATGAATAAATAATAGATAAAAGAATAAATTAACCAAGAGAGAAAGAAAGAAAGAAAGAAAGAGAAAATAGCTAAATAAATAAAAAGTGAATGGATTAATCAATTAATAATGAAATAAGTAAATGAATAATCAATCAACCAATCAATCGGTCATTCAATGAAAAGTAAACACGAGAATCAAGTTTATTACCCCCTTCAAATAATATATATAATAATAAATATATCTTTCCCAAAGATACTGAAAAAACAGATACCTTATCTCTGAAGAAGGGGATGTAAAGGTAGTAATAATTAGGAAAATAAATAAGAAAATAAATAAAGATTAATAAATGAATAAATGACGAGATAAGTAAATAGATAAATAAATGAATAAAATCAAACAAAACAAAGATGCAATGAACTAAAGTCAAATAAGAATAGAATAATAAGAATATGATATAACCAAAAATCAAAATAAATAAAATAAAATGAGAATAGATTAAATCAAACAATATAAATGGATAGATGAATAAATGAATAACTAATGAACAAATAACGATAACAAGTAATATCTAGCAAGGTTACGACTTTTGAATACAAACACCTGACGGCAGCTAAAGATATTTGAATTTTCAATATTTGAATAAGATACTCATAAATTCTAAACTTGAGTAAGATACTAATTTTTAACAATTTTGAGTAAGATACTCAATTTTTATAAACGTGAGTAAGATACTCATATTTTAACTTAAGATACTCAAAATGTTAAAAATTTAGTAAGGTATTCAAATTTAAAAAAGTAAGGTAATCAGAATTTCAAAAATTGAATATGATACTCAAAAATTTAAAACTTGAGTAAGATAATCAAAATTTAACAAAATATTAAGATACCCAAATTTCAAAAATTGAGTAGGATACACAAAATTGTAAAATATGAATAAGACACTCAAAATCTAAAAACTTGAGCAAAATACTCAAAATTTGGAACACCTATGAAGACATGACATTTGTGAAAATGGCTTCTTTAACTATAATTTGATTATTTATACCCTTTATTCAAGTAATTGCTAGATGATTCTGTTTTCATCTGAGTTGTTGTTGTTCTTTATGTGACCTTGTGGAATATAACAATCGAATGAGAGTATCATTACTGCCACAAAGTTAATCGGCCATAAAACTAGAAATGTCGACAGAATGTCG
>NC_134781.1:34812478-34814978 GCF_046742065.1 Oratosquilla oratoria | reverse complement strand
GAGGTGAATAACTGTTGAGTAAGGAAGGGAGAAGGCAGGAGATAGGGGTGAGTGGAGAATGGCTATGTATAGATGATACTATGATGCAAGGAAGGAGGGGTGGAGGATCAGGGGAGTATTGACTGGTTATGTATAAATGATATTTCGACAAAGCCCAAGGGATTTCTCCCGTCTTCTCTTTTCTTGCATGAGGGGATGGAGAGTGGGAGTCGCCGATGAAATGTAGTGGCCTTGCTGTGGATGTGCCCTTGTCTTGCATTACTTCTGAACTCTGTCCGGGGTTCGTCTTCAGGGTTATACAATCTCAGCAAAAGAAATCAATTAAATAGAATACCAGTGTTCCCGGGGACAGGTTCCACCAGATTGAACAAAGTTGCAGGTCTACAGAATTTCATCATAAAAAAAAAAAAAAAAACGCCCTCATTCAAAAATATGAAGAGCTCCCATACGTAAATAACCAATTGAACATGTCTGGAACGACATGGAGAAAGAATTACAAAGTTAAACAAAAGAGGTACGAAAATGCTGCTACCAACATCCAAAAAGCTAATAATCATAAAATCTCACTCCCGACAAAATCTCCATTCCTAGACCGCCAACCATTGCTCCTTCGGTCCTGCCTGTCATTCGCTCCTCCATAGCTAAGATACAAATCAAAACAATAAAAAGAGCCAAACCATATCCTGAATGATATGGAGAAATAAATGACTAAGTTTGGCAAAAGTGTCATATAAATGGAACCACCACCACCAAAAAAAAAAAAAAAAAAAGTACTACATGGGTCGCCGATTGGTGCTCCTTCTGTCCTGCCTGTTCTTCGCTCCCTTGTAGATCGGATTTGAATTAGTACATCTATTGACGCTGTTGCTGTCACTTGCCCATGCTTCCAAAAATAACCTCTCTCCTTTCTTGTTGTTTCTGTATTTCACACCAACCTTCTCCATCTTGTGCTGCTCCTCCTGACAGTGCCTGTAGATCGCCGAATTGCCATCTTTTCGGTTTACCACACGGTAATGCTCCTTGATTCTAGTCGATAATTTCTTACCCGTCTCTCCTATGTAGCGAGTACCTCAATTGCTGCAACCAACATCATAAACGTCCTTCGTCTTGTTCACTTCCTCCTCCGTGTCTTTCACCTTTGTCAATACCCTATGTAGCGTATTCGCGGCTTGTGAGCTACCTCCATCCCGTGCTTCCTCAATGATTTTGCAGTCCACTGATCTTTTTCTCTATGTTGTGGCCCATCTTCTAATAACTGATTTAGGGTACCCGTTGTCTGCAAAGACCTTCTCCAGGTGTTTCCTGTCTTCTTTCAAGTTCTCCTTGGTAGGGCACAAATTCCCCGCTCTTGACCACAACACTCTTTCCACACTCTTCTAATGCTCCACCGTGTGGCAACTGTCATAATCCAAAAGCCTATCTGTATGTGTGTCCTTTCTATACATACCCGTCGTTAAACTGGCCCCAAATCTTGTTACCAGGACATCCAGAAACGGTAGCAGTCCTTCCACTTTCCTTTCCATTTCAAATTGGATGGCTTCATTCCTCCCATTCAAGAAGTTGAGGAAGCAATCAACCTCCCCCTCCTTCATTATCACGAAGACGTCATCCACATATCTCACCCACGTTTTCAGAGTTTCTGGTGCCGTAACCAACATCTCTTCCTCAAACTCCTGCGTCGCCATAAGCTCTTCTGTTGACAGTTTTTCATTGTCCAGAAACTCCTCCGACCCTTCAATCTTAGAAAGCGCCGCCTGCTTCAACAAGTCCTGTGGTCAAGTAGTGAACATTGATTTAACATAAAAAAAAAAACAATATATCTCTCTCTTCCAAGCTTAATCCTCGTAGTCTACCAACGAAATCCGTCGAATTCTTCAACATTCTTTCTGACTTCTCCACCAAAGGGCTTGGTCGTTTGGCTAGGGCCTTAGACCAGGTTGTACGTGGGGGAACCTCTGAAGGCAATAATCAGTCTTAAAGGAATCCTTCCTTATGGACCTTCGGTAGACCATACATCTTAGGTATAACTGAGTCTCCAGGTTTCATCGCCATCCATTTATTTTCCGAAATTATCCTCAAGTCCTCCAACTTTTTGAGCTCCCCCTCCACCTTCCGCTGCAGCTTCGCCGTCAGGTCTACATTCACAACCCCATAGGTGTTAGTGTCCTGGAGTAGTGTCACCGCTTTAATCTCGTATTCACTCTTATCTAAAACTACAGTAGATCGTCCCTTGTTACTCGAAAGTATGACGATGGAACTGTCTTTGCGTAAACCTGCCAGCGCTTGGGCCTCCTCCGTAGTGATATTGTGTCCCCTCGTTGGTCTGTTAAACGCACCAACTATGCGAATTCTCGTGTCCTGCTTCTCACCCTCCCTACAACCCATCAAGTTCACTTCAAAGTCCGCAGCTGCCAGGAACTCCTCTACTCTTACTCTTCCAAGCTCTGGCAGGTTTACGCAAGGACCGTTCCATCATAGTACTTTCGAGTGACAAGAGACG
>NC_134781.1:34794978-34804978 GCF_046742065.1 Oratosquilla oratoria | reverse complement strand
TGTACCACTGTCAGATTCAGACTGGGCATTTTGGCCCTTTTGGGTTTCATCAATCTGTACGTCGTTCGAGTCCAGCTCTCCGTCGCCATCTTGGAAATGGTCCGCCAGAACGTGTCTGTTCAGACGCACCTCGTCGCCAGCGAATGCGGCTCCGAGAACATACCTCATACCTTAAGCGAGGCAAATGCGACGTTTAACCACTTGGGTCCGGCCACGCCTACTACAGGTTCTGTCCTGATGAATGTGTGTTGGGTTTGTTTGGATGAGGGTTGGAGTCGGATGGAGTTGGGTGGGGTCCCGGTGTTTTTCAGCCCAGTGTCCTTCCTTTGAGTTTGATATCCCTTACAAGTTCTCTTTTATTTGTTTATTCATTTTTGCTTATTTAATAATTTGAATACCTATTTATTTATCTATCTATTGATTTATTCCAGCTATGTGTTTATTTGTTTATTTAGTCATTTGTCCATTTTTTATTCATTTACTTATTTATTAATCTATATGTATATATATATATATATATATATATATATATATATATATATATATGTATATATATATGTATATATATATATATATATATATGTATATATATATGTATATATATATATATATATATATTAATGTATTTCATTTTATCTTATCTACATATTTATTTGTTTATTTACTTATTTTTTTGAGTAATCTTCTCTCTGATACATTTTTCTTAAATTGGATAGCCGCTGACGTTCTGACGATCTGTGTAGCTGATCGCTCAAAATTGCGGAAGACCTTTTTTTCCTCATTGTTCAATGTGGAACAGAAGTTTCCGATATTCATCTGTGAACCAGTATCTGCAGATTTCGAGGTCTCTTACCTCTTCTTCAGCTGGGTGGTAATAGTAAATGTTTTAATCCTCTTGGTCTATATGTTCACAAGTGAGAATGACCTCACCGAATGGGCTGTGATTTTTTTTCCCTTAACTGTTATGATCAAACGTCACTATGGTGTTTTAGTCCGTTTTTTTTTTGTTTTTTTTAATATTGTGTGCTGGGGTAGCTCCGTTTTTTTATTTTTCTGCGAATAGCCTTTTCCTATTCTTTGCTGTGTTCATTATAAAACATCTTATAAAAGACACCAAATTAAAACCTCCGTATTCACTAAGACCACTAATAACGGGACTGTCATGGACGTCAGGGGCGATTGCAGCAGCAATTAAAAAAAAAAAAAAAGTGTTGTTGCTGCATTTGCCAAAAGAGCCGTTATACACTGCAGCACTTGGCAAGATACTCACAACGAATTTGAACACATCAGGCAACTCTTAACCAACAATGGGTTTACCAATATCATTATAGAACATGGTATTCGCCGTACAATGGAGAGATTCCTTGAAGGTTCTTCGAAAGAAAATAAATAATCTGGAAATTATCAACATCTTTTATACGATGTTTTATAATGACCACAGCAAAGAAGAGGAAAAGACTATTCGCAGAATAGTTAAAAACGGAGTTACCCCAGCACACAATATTAAGATAAACTTAGAGTGAAAACAATGTAGTGCATAAACATAATGTAGTGCATAACAGGGAATTGTGGACCTCTTCAAAATACTTACATTAGATTCACCAGAACTTCTCTAGAAAAAAAGCTTTATCACCATCGTTACAATGGTGGAATTTTTGCTCACTACACAGCACAGCATGACAAAAGACCACAAACATCAGATTTAAGAAATAATACTTCAATCATTTACCGAACAAATGATCACCGCAGACTACAAATAACAGAAGCTGTTTTAAACAAAAAACTCAGACCATCTTTGAATATACAGCAAAATCAATTGATACTTTTCTATAAAAAAAAAAATAGTGACGTTTCATCATAACAGTTACGGGAAAAAATCACAACCTACTCGGTGAAGTCATTCTCACTTGTGAACATATAGACTAAGAGGATTAAAACATTTACTATTACCACGGCAGTGAGGGGAAGGTGGGCAAAGTATTTTAGGGAGTTGCTAAATGTAAAGGAGGATAGGGAGGGAAAGGTAGCTGCAGTAGGAAGCGCTAAGAAAATGAGAGTGATGAGTGAGGAAAATGGAGGAGAAATAGGGAAAGATGAAGTGAAAGCAGCTGTTAAGATGATGAGAGCAGGTAAGACACCTGGTCTGGATGAATGCCATGCAGAATGTCTGAAGAAAAGAGGTACAGTTATGGTGGACTGGCTGGTGAGGTTATTTAATGTTTGCTGGGGAGAGGGTAGAGTGCCGGAGGACTGGAGGAGTGCCTGTATAGTTCCGCTTTACAAGGGAAAGGGTGACAAGTGTGAGTGTAGTAGTTTCAGAGGGATCAGCTTGTTGAGTGTAGTTGGGAAGGCATATAGGAGGATCTTGATTGAGAGGATTAGGAGACGAACAGAGGGAGTAATTGGTGAGGAACAGTGTGGATTTAGGACAGGTAGGGGTTGTGTAGATCAGATTTTTGTGGTAAGACATATATGTGAGAAAGCTATAGGAAAAGGTAAGGATGTTTTTTGGGCTTTTATGGATCTGGAAAAGGCTTACGACAGGGTAGACAGGAAGGTACTGTGGGAGGTACTGCAGATATATGGGATAGGAGGAAAGCTGTCAAGAGCAGTCAAGAGTTTTTACGAGAGTAGTAGAGCTTGTGTTAGGATTAGAAATGGAGAGAGTGAATGGTTTGAGGTAAAGATGGGACTTCGTCAGGGATGTGTTATGTCGCCCTGGCTGTTCAATCTATACATGGATGAGGTGGTGCGAGAGGTGAATGCAAGGTAGTGGGTCAGGGGTTGGAGATGATTACAGAAAATGGAGAAAAGTGGGAGGTGAGCCAGCTGTTGTTTGCTGACGACACTGCGCTTGTAGCAGGATCAGAGGAGGGATTGAGGAAGTTAGTGACAGAGTCTGAGAAGGTGTGTGAAAGAAGGAAGCTGAAGATATAGGTGGGCAAAAGTAAGGTGATGAGATGTGCAGGCTGGAAGTGAGCATTAAGGGTGAGAGACTGGAGGAAGTGGATAGTTTTAGATACTTGGGTGCGAATTTGGCAGGAAAGGGAGGAGTGGGGGTAGAGGTAAAATGTAGATTGAGAGAAGTGACTAATTGCCTTCGTGCATTGAAAAGTGTAATGAGAAGTAGACATCTGGGAATGGATGCTAAGAGGGGAATATATGAAGGATTGATTGTGCCAACAGCATTGTACTGGGCAGAAACATGGAACATGAGAGAGGAAGAGAGAAGGAGTTTGAATGTGTTTGAGATGAAATGTCTGAGAAGTATGATAGGGGTTACTAGGCTGGATAGAGTGAACAATGAGGAGATGAGGAGGAGAACAGGGGTGAAAAGGGAACTGGGAGATAGGGTTGATGAAAGAGTATTAGGATGGTTTGGACACATGGAAAGAATGAGTGAAGAAAGATTAGTAAAAGAAGTGTGGAAGGCAGAGGTGGAAGGAATGAATATGAGGGGGCGACCTAGGATGAGATGGATGGATGGGGTGAAAGGGGCATCACAAAAGAGAAGAATGTCTGTAGAGGAAGGACGGGAGAGGACAGAAGATAGGGGTGAATGGAGAGGGGTTGTGTATAGATGATGCTGTGATGCATGAGGGGGAGTGGGTGGGGGATGGGAGGTGAGGAAGTATGTATGAGAAAAAAATTTGACGCAGCCCGAAGGGATTTCTCCCCGTCTTCTCCTTTTCTGCATGAGGGGACGGAGAGGGGGGGTCGCCGAATTTATGAAGCGGCCTTGCTATGGATATGCTGTGCCTTGCGACACTGCTTTTGACCCAGGGCAGTGGACAGGATGCAGGGATGACCCGTCATCAAGGAGGTGCCAAGATGAGAGGGAGGGAGGAGGGTGGAGGGGAGTGGAATATATAGGAATGGAATGGGTGGGAGTGGTTTCTATACCTTTTTCTTTTTGGCTACCCCCCCCGTGTAGGGGGAAAAGCCTTTGGTATATGTATGTATGTACTATTACCAACCAGCTGAAGAAGAGGTAAGAGACCTCGAAATCTGTAGATACTGGTTCACAGATGAATATTGGAAACTTCTGTCTTCCGCAATTTTGAGCGATCAGCTACACAGATCGTCAGAACCTCAGAGGCTGTCCAATTTAACAAAAATTACTTATTTTTGTATTTTCCTAGCTCATCGTCCCCTTCCAGTGCAAGGGCTGTAATATACAAGGAAAATAATATATATATATATATATATATATATATATATATATATATATATATATATATATATATATATATATATTATTATTATTACATATTGTCTTTTATCTACTAAGTTATTTATCTATCAACTGCTTAGTAGTTTTTTCAGTAATCTTTGGTCAATTTTTAGTAGTTGACAGTAGATATTTATTAGATTTTAGTAGTTTTTCAATTGTTTTAGTTGTTTTAGTATCCAAATTTAATATCTTTATATACTTTATTATCATGCTTCTTACTGAAAATATATTTGCAAAAAAGAATATCCAGACAGACTGCTGATGTATATGTACATATATATACATGTGTGTATATATATATATATATATATATATATACATATATATATACATATATATATATATATACATACATAAATATATAGCTATGTAGATATAGATATGCAAAGAAATCACAATGAATGCGTGATTCACAAAATATGCAAGTAACCTCCTGGAAAATGAGAACTTGGTAACCGAACGTTTTCGTCTGTTTAAGACACTTTCAAAAGTACAATATAAACAAGAGAAATAAGGACATTATATACAGAACATAAAAGAAATTAGGGAAGGTCCACTGTGACTGGCTCAACACAGGTAGGTTAAACGTCTACCATCTACAACATTTTAATAATAAAACAATCCAATTTATACAATCCCAAACTCATATTCATGTTGTTCTCAAATGTATTCTTAATATAGCATGATTCAGTAACATTCCTCTCGATAATATTTTATTTAAGACAAATTTTCAGCTTTATTCCATTCAATTCAATGATTAAATTCTCTCATATCTACAAATAACCTATTTGATACTTGTCCTGTTCTGACGCTATACTTATGCTGGCTTATCCTCAATTTCAAATCTTTACCAGTTTGACCTATATATTTAGAATTACATTCCTTACGTGGGATGCTATAAACGCACCCTTCTCTGACTTTAGGTGATTTTTCAATCAAAAGGCTTTTTACATTATTTTTTATTTTTAAAGACAACTTGTATTCCAAAGGTGCTAAAAATATGAGAAAGACTGATCAAATTCTCATGGAATGGAAGCGAAAGTATGTTTTTATTGCTGAAATTTTGTCAATGTGTTAAGGCATAAAAAGATTCCTTAGCTATTTGCTGTGCGGTGTCCATTACATATTTGGGATATCTTATTTCCAATGTTATATTTTTTTCTATTTCTTTGTCTAAAAATTTAGGGCAGCAGACTCTAAATGAACATTGAAGAAAAATCTGATATTTTGGTCTTAAGATGGTGATATGAGTAAAAATTAATATATGAAAGAACATTATTTGGTTGCCTATAAACATCCAACTTAAAATTATTACCAGATACATAAATTAAAACATCTAAAAAGGGCAAACTATCATCCTGTTCAATCTCTAAAGTAAACTTAATAGACGGTACCGAACTATTTAATTTTAAAATAAAATTTTCTAAATTTTGGTCATTAGGCCACATGCACAATATATCATCTACATATCTATGCCAAATGACATTCTTTGGAAGAATATTTGGTAAGATATCTCTTTAAAAAAATTCCATATACAAATTCCTAAAAAATTCCAAATCTCTACAAATAGAATTCACCATTACATTCAAATTTTGAATCCAAAACATATAGTTTAATAAGACTGATTATTATGTGAGCAGGGAGAATCATATCATGCTTTTTTTAATTCATCTTCTAAAAATCTTAATAAATCTAAAACTGGAACTCGGGTAAATAAACTAGTAATATCAAAACTAAGAGATTGGAAATAAAATGTGATATTTTGCCCGTGTAACTTGTCAATAAGGTCAACATTGCTTTTAATATGAGTGTGGGCAATAGTTCCCTAGTTTCTTTTATGTTCTGTATATAATGTTTTTATTTCTCTTGTTTATATCGTACCTTTGAAAATTTTCCTAGTGGTTACTTTATTTTTTTATTTTTTTTTTATTTATTTATTTATTTTTTTTTTTTTTGCATCCGACCTAGATATGGATCAAAAGGTCTCCTGTCGGCATGCTCCGCCTTTGTAATCCTTTATATATATATATATATATATATATATATATATATATATATATATATATGTATATATGACGTTCTTTGGAATCATATATATATATATATATATATATATATATATATATATATATATGTATATATGACGTTCTTTGGAATCATATATATATATATATATATATATATATATATATATATATATATATGTATATATATATGTATATATCTATATATATATATATATATCTATATATATATTTTTTTCTTCTTCTTCTCAGAGATTTCCATAATCGAGGACTCAATTAGCCAAGTGAAAGGAAAAGGACTCGACCCCATTGAGATTTTGGTGAGTATAAACGCCAGGGAATCAAATCCCTTTCCCGAAGCCCGTAACAACCCAAACGTCTCTCTATGCTGAATAAAATCTCCTGACGGCTACTAGAACAAAAGAATTATGGTTGGTCACTGCTCCCAACCTCCTTGTATCACTAATGTTGTCTTTATTTTACTTTATATATTATCATTATTATTATTATTATTATTATTGACCAGGGCGGTGGGCAAGGTGCAGGGATGACCCGTCATCCAGGAGGTGCTCAGATGAGAGGGAGGGTGGGAGGGGTGTGGAGTGTATTTAGGGATGAAATGGGTGGGAGTGTTTTTATGCCTTTCCCTTTTTGGCTACCTCCCTTGAAAGGGGGGAAAAGCCTTGGTATATGTATGTATGTATGTATTATTATTATTATTATTATTATTATTATTATTATTATTATTATTATTATTATTATTATTATTATTATTATTATTATTATTATTATTATTATTATTATTATTATTATTATTATTATTATTATTATTATTATTATTATTATTATTATTATTATTATTATTATTATTATTATTATTATTATTATTATTATTATTATTATTATTATTATTATTATTATTATTATTATTATTATTATTATTATTATTATTATTATTATTATTGTTATTATTATCATTGTTATTATTATTGTTATTATTATTGTTAATATTATTGTTAATGATAATAATAATAGTTATTATTATCATTATTATTATCATTATTATTATTATTATATTATTATCATTATTATTGTTATTGTTATTATTATCATTATTATTATTGTTAATATTATTATTATTATTATTATTATTATTATTAGTATTATTATTATTATTATTATTATTATTATTATTATTATTATTATTATTATTATTATTATTATTATTATTATTATTATTATTATTATTATTATTATTATTATTATTATTATTATTATTATTATTATTATTATTATTTTATTATTATTTTTTTTTTTTTTTTTTTTTTGAGGAGGCTAACCAATTCAGAATTGTTATGTTATGTACACATGTTTGTATGTATGTGTGTATGCATGTATGTATGTATGTATATATGTATGTATCTATGAATGCATTATGTATATTTGTACTGTATGTATGTGTCTATGTATGTATGTATGTGTGTATGTATGTACTGTATGTATGTATGTATGCATACTTGCATGTATGAAATATTGTGTACCATCATCCGTTATGGGTAATACACTAGAAACATATTTTTTGTATATATAAATTAAATGACAAATAAAGCTTTATCTTATCTAAGCTTATCTCGTCCAGCAGTCTCTGTACGTAGATCTCCCCAACCCCTCGACTCCCCCGGTACTGAGTAATGTTTTCCTCTTATTTCAGAAGTCGCTAGATGATTTGATTACTTCTAGTGGCATCCCTTCGTTATCTCCAGTGCTGCCACTCTAAAATATCATACATATCAAAACTTGCCTCCGAAAATTCCTTATATAGTCCAAAATTTCCCAAGGCTTACAAATATTGCTACTGAGATGTTGATTCTGGTATATTCCTTACCTGAAGAACTACTGGAGAAATACAGGAAGAGGTTCTTCATCACTGGGAGCCTCGGCATCAGGATGCAGAGTTCCCACTTCTCTCTGCTTCCTGGCAGCTTCTCTGCTGATGTAGCGCTGGTGGCACTACCCACTTATAACATCTTTTATTAGTGATGTCGATGGCTCCCACTGGTTGCAAGTTGTTTCCTGTCGTGCAATTACTTGCTTAGCTAGAAGTCGGTTTGCAACAGTTGACACATGAAGGCTGTTTGTTCGTTTAGTTTTGATAATAGTAAGTTGAGAAAATGCTCTCTCAATGTATCCAAACGACTGGGGTAGAACCAATAGACAGCACATGAAGTTAGAAAGGAGGCAGAATTTCACCGTCCGCAGTTCATGCCAGAAATTAGTTGCCGAGTCACTCATATTTTTCAGTGATTCCTTGAAATGCAACAAATCTTTCCATTCATCCTGTAGGTCGTCAAAGTCTTTTTCTTTAATCAGTGTAGGAAATTTGACCGCCAATTTCACAATAGAGTGTAAGCTTCTCTTATTATTACACCAAAACTTGTGGCAGTCAAGACGAAATATTTTTTCAGCTTCTAGAGATTCGTTGAAAAGCATGGACTTGCATCTGCCACCAAATTCAATGTCATCAACTTTCTTGTGTGTTGCATGATCACGGGAGTCAATGCTGCTAAGCCCTTGTGACTGAATATTGCTAAAAAAAATTCTATATTCATCAGATATTGTAGAATACAGACTTGAAAGTCGAAAGTACTGTGACTGGAATTCAATGTTCATTTTGTCTACTTTCCGAAGAATATAGTTGAGGAAAAGTAACATGTGCTTTGTTCCTGGAGTTGATATCGTTTTGTGTATCTTGGCTGCTCCATCTACATTATCTGTGCTGGATTCTCCCTGAAAAAAGCAGCTGTAGGGCATCCCATTGTTCGAATATTCTAAAGACAATGGAGCCTCTAGACAGCCATCGAGTCTGTGACAACTTTAACATTCTAGGCTTACAAGCCTGTGCAACATCTTGGATCATCTGAAAAGGTGTTGACGTTTGCTGCTACGAGCAAAATAACCGCAAGCATCCTTCAGAAAAGATTCAAGCCATGAAAGCAGGGTATTGCTGGCTTGACTAGTACACAAGGCAAATGAATGACACACACATCCTAAAAAAAAAATGGAATTTCATGTTTAAGGTAAGCCTGAAATCCTTTATATGCTCCTAACATTGTGGAGCAGTTGTCATTAGCAAGCCCTATTATGTTTTGTAGGGGTATACCCTTACTTTTCAGTAACTCCTTTACTGATTTAAACAATCCTTCAGCACTCGCAATATCAACTTTTACTACATCTAAAAGTGCGTCAGTAACTTTACACTTTTGCTCATCATAAAACCGGACCATCAGTGCAAGAACTTCTGACACAGAAACACCTGTACATTCAATAATAATTAGATAAAAATACCCAGTCTTCCAGTCCAGGGTCTTGCAGCCACTCAGGATTAAACGACTGCTGGTACCATCCTTTGTTTTTGTTTTTTTTTCGTTACCCCAGGCTCAGGATCTCCAGACCCACTCATTGTTAACAGCAACACAAGTTTACGCAGTTATCATACAAGCACTGCTCTCCCGAGTCACTACTGCTGTGATCCGTGAAGCTATAGGAGAACAAAGTCCCTGGATATTACACATGCATTCAGATATAATATTAATTTGCAAACCTAAATAATGAAAGATACAATGAGGAGGCTTTATAATCCCAATATATCTAGCTTAAAAAAAAAAATCTCAATATTCCAAGACATCACCCAATATCCCAATATCTTGGGGGAAATCCCAAGGAGTGGTAGCACTATCTCATT
>NC_134781.1:34747478-34787478 GCF_046742065.1 Oratosquilla oratoria | reverse complement strand
TACATTGTATTATTCTTGTTTTGTTTTTTATCACTATTTCTCTCCCTTATGGCTCTGGCTTTCTTCAATGTTGTGGAGAGAAGACCAGCGGGAAAGCTAAGTTTTACGAAGGTCTTGGTTATGTGTTGTAATTCTTCATTGAGGAATTCAGGGCTGCATATCCTGAGTGCTCGAAGATAAAATCCCATGACCACACCAGTCTTAGTCTTTTTGTCGTAAGCACTAAAATAATGTATGTAATCATCTTTGTGGGTGGGTTTTCTATACACCTTGAATTTTACAGAATTATTTTCCCTTATGATGACGGTATCCAGGAATGGTAGGGATCCGTTGACCTCGTGCTCTACAGTCAACAGAATTTTAGGGTGTACTTGGTTGAGTCTGGATAAGATGTCACTAATGTTGGTGTCTTTGTGGAGGACGAAAAGGCAATCATCCACTTGCTGTCGTTTGGGATGATGTTCATGTATTCTTCTTTTTCCAGTGTCTCTAAAAAGAGGCATGCGGCTACTGCACTTAAAGGTGACCCCATGGGTAAGCCTTCATGTTGGTGAAATGTCTTACCGTCGAAAGAAATCAAAGCACATTTGAAGCACATTTCAATTAGTTTTAAGTAGTCCTTCTTATTGATAGGAAGGTCGTCTCCGTTGATGTGAGGCAAGACTTTCTTAATAGCAGAGATAGCGTTTTGAATTAAGACATTCGTAAAGGACTTTGTACATCGAAGCTTGCAAGTATTCTGTCTTTGAAGTCTATTGATTGTAAATTATTGATTAAGTCAGACGAGTTCTTAAGATGTGCCCCACTGATTTTTCCGAGGGATGAAGATAAGGGCTTTGCAAGACGTTTGGCCAGTCTATGTGGGGCGCTGCCAATACCAGAGGCGATGGGTCTGAGGGGAATCTCTGGTTTGTGAGTCTTGGGAAGACCCTTCATTGTTGGTATTCTCGGGTTCTCCTCAAGAAGGTGTAGTAATCGTTTTCCTTTCTCTGTTTTCTTTAGTATCCTCCTCACTTCTTTGTTGAATTTAATGGTCTCATCCTTTGCTTGTTGTTCAGAAATTGGACTGTAGGTATCTGTGTCCGAAAGAAGAGCTTCCATTTTATTGTTGAAGTCTGACTTGTCCATGACAACGATACCGCCACCTTTATCTGCTTTAGTGACGACGATATTCTGGTTATTACGTAGTTCTTCAAGTGCTACCCGGAACCTTCTCGGGATGGCAGGAGGGTTGGATTTGGAGGCTAAGGTGTAGCACAAAAGAACTTCTTGCTTGAAACCGATGACATAGTAAATGACATGACAAATGGAATGACATAGTAAATGACATGACAAATGGAATGACATAGAAATGACAAAATGACAAATGGAATGACATAGGAAACCAACAACTTTTAAACAACCTGTCTTCTTACACCCTCACCCCTTCCCAGACTCAAGCTCTTTCCTTAGGCCTGAAGTTCAGCACCAACAACAATGACAAGAAACTCTCTGACTACATCATGAAAAACTACAACTGGAAAGAGGATGATATAGACATCGGTTTCCAACAAGGAGTTCTTTTGTGCTGCACCTTAGCCTCCAAATCCAACCCTCCTACCATCCCGAGAAGGTTCCGGATAGCACTTGAAGAACTACGTAATAACCAGAATATCGTCGTCACTAAAGCAGATAAAATGGCGGTATCGGTAAGAAAATTAGTGATCTTATCAAACCAAGGATAGAAAATAACAAATCCGAAAGTTTAGTTTATAAAATTCCATCTTCGGGGTGTGACAGTGCATATATAGGAGAAACTTACAGGGCATTAAGCACAAGATTACAAGAGCACAAAGCCGATGTCAAATACCACAGCAACACCAGTGCACTCGTGAACCACATAGATGAAGAAGGACATCTACCTAAATGGGATCAAGCGAGTATTCTGCATAATAATCTCAGCAAAAGGCAAAGGAAAATCGTAGAAGCTCTGTACATAGCCACCAACAAATGTACGAACAATAGAGTGGGTGATATAAAATTATCGGAGACAATAGCACGGCACGCAGCAAAAGAGTGGAAGAAAACGGGACGAATGATCACCAGAGGCATCCCACGGAGTGTCAGTACGATCAACGCACGAGAGTTAGAGCCTCCTTGAACTCAGACCTATCCTAGTTCATTACCCACACATTTTCTGCATTTATTGCCAGTATTTTCTGTTGTGTAATATTCTTTCTGAAGAAGCACCATAGTGCAAAACTAGTTAAAGAATAAACTCGTTCTATTTGTGTGTTTTCCCCTCTGCCTCCCTCATATATAGATATATGTATATACATATATATATACATATATATATATATATATATATATATATATATATATATATATATATATATGCTTAAGTAACCACTAGGAAAAGTAAACTAACGAAGCAGAGCGCTTTCGTATAATTACATCTTCAGTGCACTGAAGATGTAATTATACGAAAGCGCTCTGCTTCGTTAGTTTACTTTTCCTAGTGGTTACTTACGCATTTGTGAACACACGCTCCTAGTGTTTTTATTGCATATATATATATATATATATATATATATATATATATGTATATTGTATATATACATATATATATACACACACATATATATACATATATATATATATATATATATATATACATATATAATTTTATTGATTATTATTGTTATTTTATTTGTTATTATATATATATATATATACATATCCATACATATATATATATGTATATATATACATATGCATACATATATATATATGTATATATATATATGTATACATATATGCATATATATATATATATAGGTATATATATATATATATATATATATATATATATTTATATATATGTATATATATATGTGTGTGTGTGTGTGTGTGTGTGTGTGTGTGTGTGTGTGTGTGTGTGTGTGTGTGTGTGTGTGTGTGTGTGTGTGTGTGTGTGTGTGTGTGTGTGTGTGTTTCATCTGTTTGCTTTATTTTGTGTATATCTATTTTTTCATATTTTTTTTTTTTTTTTCAAGGAACTCTTATGGGGATCAACAATACTGCCGGATCCGTCATCGCCTCCTTCGCGCCCCTCGTCGTCGGCATCATTATCAGTGACGAGGTCAGTCCCAAGAGCCAGGCGTTTTTCAGCCTTGTCCCTCTCGATCTCGCTTGGACGAAAGATGGCCAAACCCTCAGATCTAATTTGGACAAACTTAAGTTTGAGAAAGAAATAAGCAAGAAATGGTTTATGAACAGAGTGGACTTGGTAGTCATGTAGTGAGCTCTGAAACTATTGGTTGTCTTAAGAGAAGATGAGATAACTTTGTTGATAGGAATAACGGGTGGTTAATGGACATCGAACTTTCTAGTATACGCCTTATGGTCTCTTGCAATATTCTCCATTCTTATGTTCTTACGTCACAAGACTGTCAGGTGCATTAGACACAGACTCTATTCCCTGGCAAGTCTTCGGGAAGTGTCTTTTTGTCGTCTTAAAAGAAGGTATGAAACATCTCGCTTGAGTAAGACCCCCTTCCCCCCAAGTCCAAGGTAGGATCAAGCTTCATCGTATTCTTGAAGGCACTGTCTGAAACACCATTCCACCTGTTGATCCCAAAGTCTGTGGGACTGCGTATTCCCCGTCCCCCCTCCATCTCTACCTCCTCCCTTCACGTCCACATCCCCCTCCACGCCCACCTCCCCTCTTTATCTCCCCCCTCCACATCCAACTTCCCCCTTCTACCTTGCCCTCCACGGCCACCTCTACCTCCACCCCTCCACCTCTCCCTCGACGTCTACTTCCCTGTCCACGGCCACCTCCCCTTCCACCTCCCCACTCCACGTCCACCTCCCTCTCCAACTCCTCCCTTCCACCTCCTCCCTCTACGTCCACCTCCACCTCCACCCCTCCACCTCCACCCCTCCACCTCCACCCCTCCACCTCCACCCCTCCACCTCCACCCCTCCACCTCCACCCCTCCACCTCCTTTGTTGAATATCAGTACCAGTTAATCATAAGTAAAATACAGCTAATTAATTGCGCTAATCACATTGGTTTCAGACTACAACCATGGGATGGACAAGGACTTTATATGTTGTGTAGAAATGGCTGGCCTTCGGCCTTATATTACTATTGTGTAGGTTAAGTCCATATTACGCCGGTACTACAAACATTTGTGTCATCATGAAAGCACAACCTAAGCCCTGCCGAGCCATGTTTCGGTCAGTCTAGGTCCTTTGCTAATGTAGCCATTTTTTTTTTTTTTTCTTGTTTTCTATTTCTTTCTTTCTGTTTTTCTGCGTTCTTTCTTTCTTTCTGTATTTTTTTCTGTTTGCTTTTTCTGGGGTTTTTTGTTTTTTATTTCTGGTTAATGTTCCTGTATTTCCTGTATTTTTCTGCTTAATGTTCCTGTATTTGTTTTAGTAGTCATAGAAGTAATAGTATATACGCTCGTCTGGCAGAAACAATAATCAAAGATCAACATTGTTGCGTGGATGAGATGTAGACTATCATTCTCATTCTTAAGATCAGCTCTTCTATGCATGAGAGGTACCAGGTCCCCAGACACTAAATCAGCACACATACAGGACCTCGATTTTGAGCAGGCTGTAGTAGAAGTAGGATAAATAAACATATGTATTAGGTTTCATTAAAATGGAATAATACAAAATATAAAAGAGTAGACGATTACAGTCATTGGCAAGAGAGGGACTAATGAACTGTGTCTGTGGGAGGCAGATCCTGACTACTTTCACCACACAGTTCAACGAGGATAGAGTTCGTTGAAAAGAATGTAGTAGCAGTTGCAGCAGTTATTGTAATAGTTGTATATTTATTTATCTTCTTCATGTCGTTTTGTTTTATTCAGTTCTATCTTATTCTGCTTTCTTTTGTTGATTTTTTCATTCATTTCTATTTAATTTCATTTCATGTTAATACCATTTTATTTCGTTTTATTTCATTTCATATTATCTAATTACATTTCAGTTCACTGGTTTTATCTTATATGATTTTATCTTATCTTATTTTGTTTCATTTATATTTTCTCTTCTCGTTTCCTCTCTTCTTTCATTTTATTCTCATGTTTATTTGATTTCATCTCATTTCATTGTATTCTATTTTGCCTTATTTAATTCCATTTAGCTTTAACATTTCTAGTTTATTTTCTCTATTTCGTTTTAATTTAATTTTCTTTCATTTATCTATTGTAATTTTTACTTATCTATTATTATATTTTATCTACTTGAATGTTTTTCTATTTATTAATCTATTTATGTATATACTTATGGATTTACTTATTTATTTGTTTATTTATTTATCTATTTATAATTTATAATTTATTAATTTCTTTATTTATTTACTGACTTGTATATCCATATATATATATATATATATATACATATATATATATATGTATATATATATATATATATATATATATATATATGTGTGTGTGTGTGTGTGTGTGTGTGTGTGTGTGTGTGTGTGTGTGTGTGTGTGTGTGTGTGTGTGTGTGTGTGTGTGTGTGTGTGTGTGTGTGTGTGTGTGTGTGTGTGTGTGTGTGTGTGTGTGTGTGTATTTACCTAGTTGTATTTTGCGGGAAGGGGAGCTATGCTCGTGATGTCCCGCCTTTGTATCTTGCAGTGTCTAGTTTGTTTTTAAACTCATGAATGGTTTTTGCGCATACTATTCCATTGTCCAGTTTGTTCCAAGTGTCCAAAACTCTATGAGGAAAACTGTTTTTCTTCAGTTCTCTTCTATAGCTATGTTTTTTTTTATTTTCTTTCCATGTCCTCTTGTGTTTCTTTTGTCCCAGTTAAGTAAGTTCTCTCTATCGAGTACCTCTGTGCCTTTCATGATTCTGTAGATGGTCAATAGGTCACCTCTCTCTCTTCTTTGCTCCAGTGTTGGTAACTCCAGTTTAGCCAATCTCTCCTCGTATGATAGGTTTGCAAGTGCAGGTGCCATTTTTGTAGCTGCTCTTTGGATTCTTTCTATTTTCTTTATATTCTTTTTGGTACTGGGGGACCACAATGTCGCTGCATACTCTAATCTAGGCCTTATCAATGTAACCAATATTTTTTTCATCATGTCTTCGTCCAAGTATGTAAACGCCACTTTTATTGATCTTAGCAAGTTGTAAGTCTCCCCGACAATTTTGTTAATCTGTATATCATAGGACAAGTCGTTCGTGATAATTACTCCCAAATCTTTTTCGGATCCTACTTTCTTTACTTCTTTGGTTCCAATTGTATATTTTCCTGATATTCTGTTTTTGCTTTTTCCAAACTCCATTATGCTACACTTCTTAGTATTAAAGTCCACTTCCCATTTCTGACTCCAGTTCCATACCCTATTTAGGTCTTCTTGCAGTGCTTCACAGTCCTCATCAGTTTCTATTTTCCTTAGCAGTTTGGCGTCATCGGCAAAGAAGCTCATGTAGCAGTTCACGTCCTCATCCATGTCATTCATATAGATAGCAAACATTATTGGTGCCAGCACAGATCCTTGCGGTACTCCACTGATCACCTCTTTCCAATCTGAATATTTTTCTCTGAGCACTACTCTCATCTTTCTACCAGTCAGAAAGTCCTCTATCCATTTTAGTAGGTTTCCCTGTATTCCTCCTATGTGTTCCAGTTTTTTTAGTAGTTTTCTGTGTGGTACTTTGTCAAAGGCTTTTTGCAAGTCTAGGAATGCACAATCAGCCCATCCATTTCTTTCTTGCACTATGTCTATTAGTCTTGAGTAAAAGCATATTAAGTTTGTGGAGCATGATCTTCCTTGTCTGAATCCGAATTGTCTTGGGTTTAATATGTCATTGTCTTCCAGATGTTTTACCCATCTATTCTTGATTATTTTTTCACAAATTTTGGCTATGGTGCTTGTTAGTGATACTGGCCTATAGTTGGTGGGTTCTTCTTTGTTTCCTCCTTTGTGTATTGGTACAATGTTAGCGTTTTTCCAGTCCTCGGGTATCTTTCCTTCTTTGAGTGAGCTGTTTATTAAGATGTGTATTTTGTCTGTTAGTTCTTCTTTGCACTCCTTTAGAATCCAATTTGCAATACCGTCCGGGCCATGTGATTTTCTGACATCCAGCTTTGATAAATGTTCTGATATTTCCTTTAGTGATGCTGTAAACTCATTCATGAGGGGAGATTTCTTGTTTTTATCTATGTCACAATTTGGTATTTTCTCTCTGGTGAAAACAGATTTAAAGTGATTGTTCATGACTTCGGCCATCTCTAAATCTTCTGTGTATTCTATGTTTCCTTGGCATAGTTTCACCAATTCCTGTCTGTTTGTTTTTAAGTTTACCATTCACATACCGATAGAATAGTTTGGGTTGCTCTTTGCATTTGTCTATAATATCCTTCTCATGGTTCCTTTTCTCCTCTCTTCTCACATTAACATACTCATTTCTATAGTTAACATAAATTTGCCATTTGCTTTGTTTTTTGTCTTTTCTCCACTTTTTCCAAGCTTTGTCCCTTCTGTCTTTTGCCTCACTGCATCTTTTGTTGAACCAACATTTAATGTACTCTCTCTCTCGCTTTTGTCTTGGTACATGCCTGTTTACCCCTTCATTGTAGTTTTCCATCAATATATTCCATTTCTCTTCCACTGTTGTTTCTTCCCTATAAAATTTTTGCCAGTTTGCATTCTGGAAGAATATCTTTAGTTTTGGAAAGTCTGTTTTGTTGTACCTCAGTCTTCCTGTCCTATGCTTGACGTTCCTCTCTATGTCTATTTCTTCCTAGAGTCTAGGTTCGATGAGTACATGGTCACTCTTTCCACTGGGGGTCTCATACTGGACTTTATGCACTATTTCAGGCTCTGTTGTAAATATTAGATCTAGTTTCGATGGCTCTTCATTATTTCTGTACCTTGTGTTTTCACGGACCCATTGGGTCATTGTGTACTCCATGGTCATATCTAGCAGTACATTGCTCCACGAGTCATCTCTCCTTGCACTGTCATGCTGTAAAAAAAAAAATCTTTAAAATTGAAGTCCCCCATAAATACCAGATTACCCTTACCCATTATTATCTCATTGAGTGATTTACTTGTATCATCTAGCATTTTAGTATGTTCGATTTCTTTCCAAGCGCTTGTTTTTGGAGGCACATAAGTCACCACAAACTTTCTACTTTTCATATTCTTGCCTTCGACTTTTATCATGATCAATTCAGCATTACCTTTGCCCTCTGCAATTTTTGTCACCTTTAGGTCTTTCTTGGCCAAGAACATGATTCCCCCTCCCTGTTTCTTGTCTCTGTTTTTTATCCAGTAGTTGTATAAACCTTGTCCGATAACAGTGGATGGTATTTCACCTCTTAGTTTAGTCTCTACAATTCCCATTATGTCTGGTTTTGCTTCTAACAGATAATCATTGAGTTCGTTCAGTCCCGAAATTAGTCCGTCAATGTTGGTATAGGCCACTTTTAATTTTCTTCCTTCTCCCTGGTTTCTTCTTCCCTTGTTTTGTTCGTTTTGAAGCGCCATTGTCTTAATCTCAAGTCTATTACTCTCCACTGGAATTCTTTGCATTCTGTCTCCGATCTTTTCAAGTTTTTTTCCTTTGCTTCTTCTCTTAGTGCCCTTTCTTTTTCTAATTCCTCAGTACTCATTTCTCTTTTTATCCATATCTTATTGTATTTTTCACTCTTTGCCAAGTTACCTACTTTTTCAAATATGTCTTCTACTACCACTTGTGACCTTAGTTTTATCTTTAGAGGTCGATTCCTATCCTTAGTATAGCGACCAATTCTGTAAGTCTCTTCTAGGTCTGTGCCTGAATCACTGTCTCCCCCCTGAATTTCATTAAGGATTTCTACTGCTGTCTCTTTTTCTTCTTTTTCTCTCATGTACCTCGCCAATCCTTGTTTTTCTTTAAGCCCATAAACCACAATACATTTCTTCCT
The DNA here is from genome assembly GCF_046742065.1 of Oratosquilla oratoria. Lineage (NCBI taxonomy): Eukaryota > Metazoa > Arthropoda > Malacostraca > Stomatopoda > Squillidae > Oratosquilla > Oratosquilla oratoria. Next base: position 34,778,547 of record NC_134781.1, on the reverse strand, counting down.
ATCTACTGTGTCCCTGACCCAATTTGCTTTTTCGTTAATCACTTGAATGATTGTGTCTTTTGCATTATCTTGCATTTGCTGCTTGACTATTTCTTTGAAAGCAATTTCTTTATTTTCAATATTTTCTTTCCACTTCTTAATTTCCTGGATACTGTCCCCACCTAAGTTTTCTTCGATCTTTTGTGTCAATTCTTGTAATTTGTTGTTCACTTCCTGCTTTAGATTTTCGCTATTGTTATTATCATTAGTTTTCTTCTTTTCATTATCATTCTTCAGTTCATTTATGTCTCTTTTCATTTCTTTAATTTCGTTTGTAAGATCCAAGTTAGTTTTTCTCAGGTCAGAAATTTCATGGTTAGCCTTAGTTAAACAATCAATTAAACCAATGACCTCTTTTCTTAAGTCCATGATTTCATTTTCCCACCGAGTCCTATTTTTGCTCATCTCTCTCTCTATCTCTAATAATCTACTTAAGTTCTTTCTTTCGTACTTACCAAACCCTAAGAAATCATTGTCGTAACACATGCTTTGTTGATTGTTTACATCGCGGTTCAGTGGATTGCCGCCAGATGGCTCTGATTCGCAACTGGCTTTCGAGTCGTTTTCATTCATTTTTGCTAATTTCGAGTTAATACAATTAACTAGCACTGCATAGATACCATTTCGGGCACTCACGTTCACTCCCCACCCCTACAGTACAAACCAGGTTTTCCTTTTTCGTCGTAAATCCTCTTCTTCTTGGTCGCGCGACGACAGCGACGACGAGCGGTGTGTGTGTGTGTGTGTGTGTGTGTGTGTGTGTGTGTGTGTGTGTGTGTGTGTGTGTGTGTGTGTGTGTGTGTGTGTGTGTGTGCGTGTGTGTGTGTGTGTGTGTGTGTGTGTGTGTGTGTGTGTGTGTGTGTGTGTGTGTGTGTGTGTGTGTGTGTGTGTGTGTGTGTGTGTGTGTGTGTGTGTGTGTGTGTGTGTGTGTGTGTGTGTGTGTGTGTGTGTGTGTGTGTGTGTGTTCAAAGGATTACAAAGGAGGAGCATGCCGACAGGAAAACTTTTGGTTCATAACTAGGTCGGATAAAAAGATTATAATAATGATAGATAAATAAATAAATAAATTTCTCACCTTTCTCACCCTACGTCTGGTGGGAATAATCCTGTCAGCGCCAGCTCTTCACTAGACTTCTCCATGCGTCTCTATCCTCGTAGGTCTCTTTGTCTTTCACTTCTTGTAAGTTTGTGTCTCTTCTTTCTAATGCTTCTTCAACACCTTTAGTCCATCTGGTCCTGGGTCTCCCTACTGGTCTTCTACCTGTGGGTACCCATTCCAGCATTTGTTTTGGGTACCCCCAATCTTCCATTCCCATAACGTGTCCAAACTACCTCATCTTCCACTCTTCTATTAAATCCAACACTGACATCACTCCTATTTCCTGTCTTATCCGCTCATTCCTTGACCTATTGCGTCTTGTCACTCCTCTTATTATCCTAAGGGCTCTCATTTCGGCTGCTTGAATGCGACATTTTAATTTGGTGTTTAGGGACCAGGCTTCACTGCCGTATGTTAACACCGGTCTTAACACTGAGACATAAATTGTCATCTTACATTGAAGTGGGATGATTTTTTCTTTTAATAGTGGGTACAAAATATTTAGGGTGTTGTTATATTTTGTAATCCTGCTGTTTATTTCAGTCTCCTGCTGGTTATTATCACTGAATTCTACTCCCAAATACTTAAAATGTTCGACCTGTTTTATTTGATGTCCATCAACTTCGATTCTTCCCTCAACTCGCCTTCTGTCGACACACATTACTTCCGTTTTTGTAACATTCATCTGCATCCTGTATTGTTTTAGCACATCATTCCATTTGTCCATTTCAGTTTGTAGATCTTCCCAACTGCTTGCAACTATAGCTATATCGTCAGCATACGCAAGCACCAGTGGGTTCATATTTCTCTTTCCTTCAATATACTTAATTATCCTATCCATGTACATTATAAACAATAATGGAGATAGCACTCCGCCTTGTCTTACTCCACACTTGACCCTAAACCACCTACCGTCTCTTTTCTCAGTCTTTACTCTACTTGCACTATTTTCATATAAACTCTTGACAGCTTTTATTAGACTCACTTGTACCTCGTATTCATCGTGTTCAATAGCTTGCCATAACTGATCTCTTGGTACTCTATCGAAAGCCTTTTGAAGGTCAATAAACCCAATGAATAAATAAATAGATAAATAAAAATTATAATAATATAAATAATGATACATAATATAAGTAAATAAATACGTAAAGTTAAATAATTAACAAACATGTAGTAAGTTATAATGAATTGACAGCTAAATGATAATCAGGGAAATAATAATAATCAGACAAGCAATAACAAACAAATAAATAAAATTAAATAAATGGTAGGCATTACAGCCTCTTGTTTAGGTGTTTATCTAAACGAATCTTAAAGCTTCGAACTGAACTACATTACACTGCCTCTGCAGAAGGTTTATTCCATTAATTAACTACACGGTTGGCGAAGTTGTCTCTACCCACTTCCAAATTAAGTCTATTTTCTGACAGTTTGAGACCATTATTTCTTGTCGGATTCTCATTTAATGTAAAAATTTGGTCACTTTTGAGTGTTGTCAATTTCCTTTAGAATCTTAAAGACCTGTATCAAGTCACCTCTGAGTCTACGCTTTTTTAGGGAAAAGAGATTCATATGTTTTAGTCGATTTTGGTATGATTTATTTTTTATATTTGGAATCAGTTTTGTGGCTCGCCGTTGTACTTTTCCCAATCTGTCAATGACTTTAATGATATTTGATGACCATACGGAAACAGTATATTTCAAATGTAGACGAACTAACTATATATATAACTTCTTAATGAGGGATGGACTTTTGAAGTCAAAAGATCGCGCAATCAGTCCTGGAATCTTATTTGTTTTCTCAGAGGCTGAAATGCACTACTTAGATAATTTGAGATCGTTATTGATCATTTCGCCGAGGTCCTTTTCACTATCCACTTTTGTTAACGGATTTCCAAGTAACTTGTAGTAATACTTACTGTTATATGTATACATATATATATATATGCATAAGAAGTCACATAAACTCGTGATTCTAGATATGTGGAAAAACCACCAAGGAAAAAGATAAACTGATGACCAAGCGCTTTCGTCTATTCAGACATCATGTACCCTGAGTATGTCTGAATAGACGAAAGCGCTTGGTTATCAGTTTATCTTTTCCCTTGGTGTTTTTTTCCGCACATATACATACATACATATATATATATATATATATATATATATATATATATATATACATATATATAATATATATATATATATATATATAAAAGATACAGCATAAAAGGACTCCTTATTTGAAACCGATGTCTATATCATCCTCATTCCAGTTGTAGTTTTTTCATGATGTAGCAATGAAAAAAAAAAACTCTCCGACTATATCATGAAAAACTACAACTGGAAAGAGGATGATATAGACATTGGTTTCAAACAAGGAGTCCTTTTATGCTGCACCTTAGCCTACAAGTCTAACCCTCCTGTCATCCCAAGAAGGTTCCGTATAGCGCTTGAAGAACTACGTAATAACCAGGATATTGTCGTCACTAAAGCAGATAAAGGTTGCGGAATCGTTATCATAGAGAAGTCAGACTACAACAGTAAAATGGAGGCTCTTCTCTCGGACACAGATACGTACAGTCCAATATCTGAACAACAAGAAAATGATGAGGCCATTAAATTCAACAAAGAAGTGAGGAAGATATTAAAGAAAACAGAGAGAGGAAAACGATTACTACACCTTCTTGAGGAGAACCCGAGAATACCAACAATGAGGGGTCTTCCCAAGACTCACAAACCAGAGATTCCCCTCAGAGCCATTACCTCTAGTATTGGCAGCGCCCCACATAGACTGGCCAAACGTCTTGCAAAGCCCTTGTCTTCATCCCTCGGAAAAATCAGTGGGATACATCTGACATAATCAACAAATTACAATCAATAGACTTCATAGACAAAATACTTGCGAGATTCGATGCATAAAATCTCTATACGAATGTCTTAATTCAAAACGCTATCTCCTCTATAAAGAAAGTCTTGCCTCACATCAACGGAGACGACCTTCCTATCAACAAGGACTACATAAAACTAATTGAAATGTGCTTCGGTTTCTTTCGACGGTAAGACATTTCACCAACATGAAGGCTTGCCCATGGGGTCCCCTTTAAGTGCAGTAGCCGCATGCCTCTTTTTAGAGACACTGGAAAAAGAAGAATACATGAACATCATCCCAAACGACAGCAAGTGGTACAGATACGTGGATGACTGCCTTCTCATCCTCCACAAAGACACCAACAGTAGTGACATCTTATCACATTTCAACCAAGTGCACCCTAAAATTCCGCTGACTGTAGAGCACGAGGTCAACGGATCCCTACCATTCCTGGATACCGTCATAATCAGGGAAAATAATTCTGTAAAATTCAAGGTGTATAGAAAACCCACCCACAAAGATGATTACATTGAATATTTAGTGCTTACGACAAAAAGACCAAGACTGGTGTAGTCATCGGATTTTACCTTCTAGCATTCAAAATATGCAGCCTTGAATTCCTCAATGACGAATTGCAGCATATAACCAAGACCTTCGTAAAACTTAGCTTTCCCACTGGTCTTCTCCCCGCAACCTTGAAGAAAGCCAGAGCCATAAGTGAGAGAAATAATGACAAAAACCAAAGCAAGAACAATACAATGTACAGCATAGGAGGAAAAGTGTTAGAATGGATTAGAGCTTGGATTAGTAACAGAAAACAGCGGGTCACCATAAATGGAGTAAAATCTAGATGGGGCAATGTTAATAGTGGGGTCTCCCAGGGCTCGGTTTTGGGTCCCTTGTTGTTCATTATGTACATAAACGATTTAGACGATGGGATATATAGTGATGTTGGTAAGTTTGCGGACGACACTAAAATAGGACGCCTAATTAGGTCAGGAGACGACGCAGAGATTATGCAGGATGATCTTAACAAATTGTTCACATGGTCAGTGAAATGGCAAATGAACTTCAATATCTCTAAATCTAGCGTGTTAAACATAGGGCTACACAATCCCGAAAATAGATGCAGCTTAGATAATACGCTTTTAGAGAAAACTGAATGCGAGAGACACTTGAGAGTTCTAGTGAGTTTGGACCATAAAACCAGGAAACGGTGCATTAGACCCAGGAATAAAGCAAACAGAGCATTAGGTTTCATTGCTAGGACGGTAACGAATAGAAGTGCAGAGGTAATTACTCTATCTAGCAATAGTTAGACCCATCCTTGACTATGCGGTACAGTTTTGGTCTCCATCCTACAGAATGGACATCAATTCACTAGAATCAGTACAGAGAAGAATGACCAAAATGATACATGGTCTCAGAAATTTGCCTTACGAAGAGAGGCTTGGGCACCTTAACTTACACTCTCTGGAAAGACGCAGAGTGACGGGGTGATCTTATAGACGTGTTCAACTGGATCAAAGGCTTTAACAAGGGTGATGCAAAAAAGGTCAACATATTAAAACAACAGGGCAGGACTCACAGGAATGGTTTTGACCTGGGCAGATTTAGAATTCAGTAGGAAATAGGCAAAAATTGGTTTACTAATAGGGTGGTCGACGAATGAAATAGACTTAGTAACCTTGTAGTAAGCGCTGAAGCTATCAGTTGTTTTAAGAAACGATTAGACAACTTTATGGATGAGGATGACAGGTGGTGATGGATACGGAGCTGCCTAGTGTAGACCTTATGGTCTCTTACAGTCTCCTTCATCCTTATGTTCTTATGTAATGAGAGGATATCACGATTGTGGACGCAACTGGGATACCACTTTCTTGATTTTTGGTATCTCTTTTCCAGGCGTCATGACCTTTAAGCTTCTGATGGGAACCACATTACCCGCAGAGGCAAAGATGTTCTCACAAACCTCATTGTGGGAGTTTGTAATGAACTAGTTCCTTTTTTGGGGGTAGAAACCCAGAGGTAAGGGGAAATAGAATGTACTGGGGAAAACAGAGTAGAGTATAGCATTAATGTAGAGCAATATGCCAGTATAAGACACAATATAATTTTAGGGTATAATGTCGGTAGAGAACGAAATGTTACATTAGGATGTAATGTCAATGGACAAAATGTCACGGTGGGATGTAATGATAGTGGAGGACAAAATATCGCGATGGGATATAATGATAGTGGAGGACAAAATATCACGGTAGGGTATAATGTCAGTGGAGGACAAAACGTTATTTTAAGAAGGGATGCCGGACATAATGTCAATGAAAGACAAAATATCACGATGGAATGTAATGACAGTGGAGGACAAAAGATCACGATGGGATGTAATGATCGTGGAGGATATAATGTCATTGGAGGACAAAATATAATTTTAGGAAGGGATGCCGGACAGAATGTCAATGAACGACGGGAGGCCGGTGTGAAACGCGGTGACGTAGGGGGACAAAATGTACAAAAGAGATCGGATGATCGTAAGCGACCAGATGTCCGTGATGGGGGAAATGTTAATTTTGATGAGAGAAATATTAATGAGGCATTGAATGTTAATGAAGGACCAAATATCAATATAGAACAAGGTGTCACTAAAAAACAAAATTATAATGTAAGGCATGGTATTGAAACTCAAAACGTGACAAAATGAAATAATTACGAGTTTCTTAAAACATGTACTTTAATGGTCGTAGTATTAGGAACAAATTCCAAAAAATACAAGGGTATGTCATAAGCAAAAATCTCGATATGATAGGAATAACAGAGACATGGTTAAATGGTAAAGAGTTTCAAGCTGAATCTAATATATGTCAATGAACGACGGGAGGCCGGTGTGAAACGCGGTGACGTAGGGGGACAAAATGTACAAAAGAGATCGGATGATCGTAAGCGACCAGATGTCCGTGATGGGGGAAATGTTAATTTTGGTGAGAGAAATATTAATGAGGCATTGAATGTTAATGAAGGACCAAATATCAATATAGAACAAGGTGTCACTAAAAAATAAAATTATAATGTAAGGCATGGTATTGAAACTCAAAACGTGACAAAATGAAATAATTACGAGTTTCTTCAAACATGTACTTTAATGGTCGTAGTATTAGGAACAAATTCCAAAAAATACAAGGGTATGTCATAAGCAAAAATCTCGATATGATAGGAATAACAGAGACATGGTTAAATGGTAAAGAGTTTCAAGCTGAATCTAATATATGTCAATGAACGACGGGAGGCCGGTGTGAAACGCGGTGACGTAGGGGGACAAAATGTACAAAAGAGATCGGATGATCGTAAGCGACCAGATGTCCGTGATGGGGGAAATGTTAATTTTGATGAGAGAAATATTAATGAGGCATTGAATGTTAATGAAGGACCAAATATCAATATAGAACAAGGTGTCACTAAAAAAATAAAATTATAATGTAAGGCATGGTATTGAAACTCAAAACGTGACAAAATGAAATAATTACGAGTTTCTTAAAACATGTACTTTGATGGTCGTAGTATTAGGAACAAATTCCAAAAAATACAAGGGTATGTCATAAGCAAAAATCTCGATATGATAGGAATAACAGAGACATGGTTAAATGGTAAAGAGTTTCAAGCTGAATCTTATATTGCTGTATACAAACAATTTCATCATGATAGAAACCACAAGAAAGGTGAGGGTGTTCTGTTGTACGCTAAAAACAATGTCCATGCCTGTGTTTTAGAGAAAGTAAAACAGGATACATATGATAGTTTGTGGGTAGAATTAACTCAAATAAATGGACAAAAAATTAATGTAGGTATGATATATAGGCCAAAAACATTATCATTAGCAGAAGACAAACTGTTTTTTCAAGAACTGTCTAGTTTCTGCAACCGAGACTTATTGTTATGGGTGATTTCAATTTTACTGGCATTGATTGATTTTCTCGGTGACAATTACTTAGTTCAGAATGTAAAAGAGCCCACAAAACATGGAAACTTATTCGATCTATCAATCACTAACCGCGAAAGCATAATAACTGATGTGGAAGTTGGTGAAACTGTTCCAAATAGCGATCACAACTTAGGTTCAAACTACTAAAAATTTTAGAATACATACTTGTGTTTCTTAAATATACGATTTCAGTAAAGCTCAGTTCATAGGACTATGCCAGGAGCTTTAGCTTACAGGTTGGGAGGCAATTTTAAGCGAAAGGCCTGTAGATCAGATGTGGGAAACATTTCAAAATAAGCTCACTAAGATGATTCATACTTACATTCCTTTTAAAGATAGAACCCCCAAATCAGGCTCGCCCAAAATGGCTCGACAAAGAAAATGAAAAAAGTATTGCTAAAAGGAGACAAGCTTATAAGAAATATAATTGCTCGGGTCCATCTAAGGACTATCAAAGGTATGTATTAATACAAAGATATTTAATAAATACAATGAAAAAAACAAAAATGACAATACGAAATGAATATCGCTGAAAAATTCAAAGAGGGTCCCAAAGAATTGTATAGTTACATTAGAGATAAAATTTTATTGGGAATTACATTGGTTCACTATTATCTGCTGACGGTCAATTTGAACATTGAAATGAAGGAATGTGTAATATTTTAAACTATTATTTTAGTTCAGTATTCGTAAACGAAACACCTCAAAGTGAACTCCAAACTAAAACCTGAGAAAAAACCTAGGGTAAACTTACTCACTACAGTAAATATAACAAAAGAAAAAAAATAAAAGGTATATAGAAAAACTCAAAGTTAATAAAACACCAGGGCCTGACGGTTGGCATCCAAGAATCTTAAAGGAAATGAAAAATGAGATTGTTGTTCCATTAGAAATTATTTTCAAGAAATCCATCATATCCGGAGATGTCCCAAAAGAAAATGGAAGCTAGCTAACGTTACTACCATATTCAAAAAAGGTGACAAAAAGAAATCAAATAACAACAGGCCTATAAGTTTGACTTCAATCGTAGGAACAATTATGGAAACTATCATCAGAGATGCTATCGAACATCGTTTAGAAAGTAACTGTTTGATAAATGATAGCCAGCATGGATTCAGACGGAAACGTTCTTTCGTGACTAACTTACTCGAATTCTACAACACAGTTATCTCGAATTATGACAAAAGAAACAATATAGATTTAATATATTTAGACTTTGCAAAAGCTTTTGATACCGTCCCACACGAAAGACTACTTACTACATTAGCTTCACACGGAATAAGTGGTAGCCTATTAAGTTGGACTAGTAATTGGTTGAATGATCGAAAACAGAGAGTTGTTTTAAATGAAAAAAAAAAAAACTTCTGGATGGAAAAATGTTACGAGTGGAGTTCCTCAGGGTTCCGTTCTTGGGTCACTTCTATTCGTAGTATATAGAGATGATATAGACGATGGACTAAAATCTACTATTTCCAAATTTGCTGATGATACACAATTGTGCGGAATGGCAACTTATCACTAAAAACCAATTAGCTATTCAAGAAGATTTAGATCAATTACATGCATGGTCTGAAAAGTGGTAAATGAAATTTAACACATGTAAATGCAAGGTTATGCACATAGGTAAAAATAACAGTAAGTACGATTACAAGATATTTGGAAATTCGTTAACAAAAGTGGGTAGTGAAAAAGATATCGGCGTAATTATCAGTAACGACCTCAAATCGTCCAAGCAGTGCATTTCAGCCTCTAAGAAACCAAATAAGATTCTAGGACTGATTGCGCGATCTTTTGACTTCAAAAGTCCGTCACTCATTAACAAGCTATATAAATCGTTAGTTCGTCTACATTTGGAATATGCTGTTTCTGTATGGTCACCGAATCTCATGAAGGACATTGGCAGATTGGAAAAATCATACAAAAATCGACTAAAACATATGAATCTCTTTTCCCTAAAAAAGCGTAGACGCAGGGGTGACTTGACACAGGTCTTTAAGATTCTAAAAGGAACTGACAACATGAAAAGTAACAACATTTTCACACTGAATGAGAATCAGACAAGAAACAACGGCCTCAAACTGTCCGGAAATAGATCTAATTTGGAAGTGGGTAGAAACACCTTCGCCAACCGTGTAGTTAATGAATGGAATAAACGTCCTGCAGAGGCAGTGCAAAGTAGTTCCGTTCGAAGCTTTGAGAATCATTTCGATAAACACCCAAGCAAGATGCTGTAATGATTATCATTTATTTTATATTATTTGTTTATTTGTTTTGTTATCATTTGTCTGCTTGTTTATAATTATTTGCATGATTCTCATTTATTATTAGTTATATGTCAATTTATTATTATTTACTATTTACCTGTTTGTGTATTATGTAATTATACCTATGCACTTATCTATGCATTTTATTCATTATTTACATTATTATAGTTTTTATTTATTTATTCATTTATTTATTGATCATTATTATGATTTTTTTGCATCCGACCTAGATATGGACCAAAAGGTCTACTGTCGGCATACTCCGTCTTCGTAATATATATATATATATATAAATATATATGTATATATATATATATATATGTATATACATATATGTATATGTATATATATATATATATATATATATATATATATATATATATATATATATACAATTTATTGTATCTATTTTTCATTCGTTTATTCTCTTATTTATTCATTTATTTATCTATGTATCTATTCATTTGAATATCTATTTTTATTTATTTATCTATTCATTTATTTATTTATGTATTTATTGATTTATTTGCGTGTTTGTTTATTCATTTACTAATTTGTTTACTTATTTATATATCTATTTGTTCTTTATCTTACTTTTCTATTCATATATTCATCTGTTTTTCCTTATGTCTCTCCAGCAAACGATCGAGCGTTGGCGCATTGTGTTCCTGAGCTGCCTGCCAATCTACATCGTGCCTCAGCTTTTCTTCGTCTGCTTCTCGAGCGGCGAGGTCCAGCCCTGGAACTTCCTCGGCCAGAGGGATATCGAGGAACCGCTGTCGGACCAGAACGAGAAGGAAGTCAAAGAGACCGGACCTTGCCATCAGGAAAAGCTCTGAAGTAATTTTAGGTCTGAAGTCGACTTCAGGAGCTTCTGACTGAAGTGGGGGAGATTATAATGACAACAGGGTACAATGGATTTTACACACACACACACACACACACACACACACACACACGCATACACACACACACACACACACACACACGCACACACACACACACACACACACACATATATATATATATACATATATATATATATATATATATATATATATATATATAAAAATATCTATATGAACACAAATATGTATATCTATATATATATATATATATATATATATATATAATATATATATATATACATATATATATTACAAAGGCGGAGCATGCCGACAGGAGACCTTTTTATTCATAATTAGGTCGGAAGCGACAAAAATTATAATAAATAGATAAATAAACAAAAAATATAATAATGTAAATGATAATGAATAAAATGAATAAATGCATAGGTATAGTTAAATAACAAACAAACAGGTAAAGAGTAAATAATAATAAATTAGCATATAGATAATGATAAATGTTAATAAACCAAATAATAATAAACAAACAGACAAATGATAACAAAACAAATAAACAAATAATATAAAATAAATGACAGTCATTACAGCATCTTCCTTATGTGTTTATTTAAATTATTCTCAAAGCTTCGGACTGAACTATATTGCACTGCCCCTGCAGGAAGCTTATTCCATTCATTAAGTACACGGTTCGCGAAGTTATTTCTACCCACCTCCAAATTAAATATATTTCCTGACAGTTTGAGATCATTATTTCTTGTCGGATTCTCATTCAGTGTGAAAAATTTGTCACTTTTGATGTTGTCAGTTCCCTTTAGAATCTTAAAAACCTGTATCAAGTCACCTCTAAGTGTACGCTTTTCAAGGGAAAACAGATGTTTTAGTCGATTTTCGTATGAATTATTTTTGATAATTGGAATCGGTTTTGTGGCTCACCGTTGTACTTTTTCCAATCCGTCGATGTCTTTAATGAGAGTCGGTAACTATACAGAAACAGCATATTCCAAATGTGGACGAACTAATGATTTATATAGCTTATTAATGAGAAATGGACTTTTGAAATCAAAAGATCGCGCAATCAGTCCTAGAATCTTATTTGCTCTTTTAAAGACTGAAATGCACTGATAATTATGCCGAAGTCCTTTTCACTATCCACTTTTGTTAACAAATTTCCAAATACCTTGTAATCGCACTTACAGTTATTTTTTACCTATGTGCATTACCATGCATTTACTTGTGTCAAATTTCATTAGCCCCTTTTCAGACAATATATATATATATATATACATACATATATATATATATATATATATATATATATATATATGCAATAAAAACACTAGGAGCGTGTGTTCACAAATGCGTAAGTAACCACTAGGAAAAGTAAACTAACGAAGCAGAGCGCTTTCGTATAATTACATCTTCAGTGCAGATACAAAGAAGGAATTATAAGATGAAGAAACAAGGTACAGAATATATGACATAGTGAATAGGGCATTCGGAGAGGTAGTGGAAGAAGTACACGTGACGGACGTTTGGGCCGTCCTGGTAGCCAACAAGTATGGGACGTTTGGGCCGTCCTGGTAACCAACAAGTATGGGACAACTGCTCATAATTTATATTACAATTCAAACAATTTTGAAATTTCATGAGAAATAAAACTATCTAATTTGTACAAACCTTGATGAAGATTAACATTTATCCCCTTACTAGATTTGATCAAACTGCATTCAATTAAATTTCTTTCTGTTATGTTGTTGTTGTATGTGATGACTTTAGCGTTATCCCAGTCAACTGGGTGGTTAAAATGGTTCATGTGGTTGAATATACCGCTAGATTGGTTTCCCTCTCTAACGTATTTCTTATGTTGATTGATTCGTGTTGTGAGTGTTTTAGCAGTCTGACCAACATAAAACTGATTACATGATTTGCAAGGTATTTTGTACACACACACCCTTTATTACTATTGACAGAATTATTTATGAGCAGTTGTCTTACAGCGTTCTTATTATTGAAAACTACATTAATGTTAAATTTACGTAATATATTTGGAATATTTTGCAGGTTCTCTTGGTACGGTAAAATTAGCAAGTTATTCATATTGAAAGTTTGAGTTGACCTAAGGTTGTAAAATGTCCTTTTAGCACGATTGTAAGCTTTGTCAAGAACATGTGTGGGGTATTGTAGCTTAGTACCAATGTCGTAAATACATCTTATTTCATCATCGATGTACTCTGGGCTGCAAATGCGTAGGGCCCTGAGGTATATCGACGAAAAAACAGATATCTTTACGCCATCAGGGTGTGAGGAATAATAATGTATATATGAACAAACATTGGTTGGTTTGCGATATACACTAAACTTCAACTCACTTTCACGGCGGCCGTGAAAGTGAGTTGATGGCGTAAAGATATCTGTTTTTTCGTCGATGTACCTTTGTACCCTGATGATGTCTTGAATAGACGAAAACGTTCGGTGTTCATTTCTTTTATTTTCTAAGTGGTTTCTGCTAATATATATATATATATATATATATATATATTAATATATATATAATGTATATATATATATTCATATATATGTGTGTGTGTGTGTGTGTGTGTGTGTGTGTGTGTGTGTGTGTGTGTGTGTGTGTGTGTGTGTGTGTGTGTGTGTGTGTGTGTGTGTGTGTGTGTGTGTGTGTGTGTGTGTGTGTGTGTGTGTGTGTGTGTGTGTGTGTGTGTGTACAACAGTGAATGGGTTTCGGTGATTAGAGATACATTTTAACAACCACAATACACTTTAATTCTAAGCCATTAACATCGAGAAACTCAATGGAGGGCACATGCAGAAATTGAAATTCGCTACTGCTGAGAACTCGAACTCAGCATTTACATGACAAGTGTCGTAGTAACTTATCAACTACGCTATCAAGAAAGATATAAGTTGAGTGCAACTTTTTCTTATATATTTGTATGCTCGAGTTACATACACATACATGAAATTTTGCGTTCAACTCATCTCCACTATGATAGTACAATTGGAAGTATACAAACGCGGAAAAGTATTTGTATAACACTGAATGGATTAGAGATACATTCTAACAACCACAATGCACTTTAATTCTAAGCTATCAGCATCGGGAGACCCAATGGAGGCCACGTGCAGAAATTGAAATGTGTATCTCTCTAGATAGCGTAGTTGGTAAGTTACTACGACATTTGTCATGGGAATGTTGAGTTAGAGTCCTCGGCAGTACCGCATTTTAATTTCTGCATGTGGCCTCCATTGTGTCTCCCGATGTTGATGGCTGAGAATTAAAGTGTATTGTGTTGTTAGAATGTATATATATATATATATATATATATATATATATGTGTGTGTGTGTGTGTGTGTGTGTGTGTGTGTGTGTGTGTGTGTGTGTGTGTGTGTGTGTGTGTGTGTGTGTATTCACTTGGTCTTTGGATCACGTGTTGGACTCGTGATCGACAGTTATTTCCCTCCCGGAAGAGAGCTCAGAGCTCGTAGGTCCGATCTATGGGTAATGCTATGACCTTTCACACACACACACCCCCAACTCCCCGCCCACGAGAGTCAGAGTAACGACCCGAAGTGCAGCAGTACCGAAATAATTTCGGCCCTGGGCAGGATTCGAACCAGGAGCTGCGGACCACTTTCGTGGCAGCTCAGCGTTCTACCAACTGCGCCACCGAGTCGTGTGTGTGTGTGTGTGTGTGTGTGTGTGTGTGTGTGTGTGTGTGTGTGTGTGTGTGTGTGTGTGTGTGTGTGTGTGTGTGTGTGTGTGTGTGTGTGTGTGTGTGTGTGTGTGTGTGTGTGTGTGTGTGTGTGTGTGTGTGTGTGTGTGTGTGTGTGTGTGTGTGTGAATAGAATCACCAGTGACGGTGTAGTCAATCAAATAATTCCGACAGTCGTACCCGGACGAAAGTCCACAAAGGAAACAAAGGATTACAAAGGTTCAGCCTTTTGGTCCATAAGTAGGTCGGATGCGAAAAAGATATATATGTAAATGATAAAGAAATAGATATATAAAAAACATATATAATACTATAAATAATAATAAATAAAAGATAATACATAGGTATAGTTAAATAATAAACAAACAGGTAAAGAGTAAATAATAATAAACTGACAGATAGATAATGTTAAATAGAAATCAAGCAAATAATAACAAACAAATAATCAAATAATATAAGATAAATGCCATTCATTACAGCATCTTGCTTAATTTTTTTTTTTTTCTAAATGAATCTTAAAGCTTCGAACTGAACTACATTGCATTGCCTCTGCAGGAAGTTTATTCCATTCATTAACTACACGGTTGGCGAAGTTGTTTCTACCCACTTCCAAATTAAATCTACTTCCTGACAGTTTGAGAACATTATTTCTTGTCGGATTCTCATTCAATGTAAGAATTTTGTCACTTTTGATGTTGTCAATCCCCTTTAGGACATTAAATACCTGTATCAAGTCACCTCTGAGTCTACGCTTTTTTTTAGGGAAAAGAGATTTATATGTTTTAGTCGATTTTGGTATGATTTATTTTTATATTTGGAATCAGTTTTGTGGCTCACCGTTGTCCTTTTTCCAATCTGTCAATGTCTTTAATGAGATTCGGTGACCATACAGAAACAGCATATTCCAAATGTAGATGAACTAACGATTTATATAGCTTGTTAATAAGACATGGACTTTTGAAGTAAAAAAAATCGCGCAATCAGTCCTAGAATCTTATTTGCTTTCTCAGAGGCTGAAATACACTACTTACATGATTTGAGATCGTTAAAGATAATCACCCCTAGATCCTTCTCACAATCCACTTTTGTTAACGAATTTCCAAATAATTTGTAATCGTACTTACTGTTATTTTTATCTATGTGTATAACCTTGCATTTACTTGTGTTAAATTTGATAAGGCACTTTTTAGACCATTGATGTAATTTATCTAAATCTTCTTGAATATCTAATTGATTTAAGTGATCCTTTGTCATTCCGTACAGTTTTATATCATCAGCAAACTTGGAAACAGTAGATTTTAATCCGTGGTCAGTATCATTTATATATAATATGAATAGAAGTGGCCCAAGAACGGAACCCTGAGGAACTCCACTCGTAACATTTTTCCATCCAGAAGTTTTGTCATTTAAAACAACTCTGTTTTCGATCATTCAACTAATTTCAAGTCCAACTTAATAGGCTACTACTTATTCCATGTGAAGCCAATTTAGTAAGTAGTCTTTCGTGGGGGACGGTATCAAAAACTTTTGCAAAATCTAAATATGTTAAATATATATTATTTCTTTTGTTATAATTCGAGATGATTGTGTTGTAGAATTAGATTAAATTATTCACGCAAGAACGTTTCCGTCTGAATCCATGCTGGCTATCATTTATCAAACAGTTACTTTCTAAACGATGTTCGATAGCATCTCTAATGATAGTTTCCAGCAATTTTCCTACGATTGAAGTCAAGGATATAGGCCTGTAGTTATTTTTTGTCACCTTCTTTGAATATTGGAGTGACGTTAGTTAGCCTCCATTCTCTTGGGACATCTCCGGATATGATGGATGTCTTGAAAATAATTTATAATGGAACAACAATCTCATTTTTCATTTCCTTTGAGATTCTTTGATGCCAATCGTAAGGCCCTGGTGTTTTATTAACTTTGAGTTTCTCTATACACCTTATAATTTGTTCTTTTATTATATTGAATGTAGTAATTTTACCCATAGACTTTTCACAGGTTTCAGTTTGAAGTTCACTTTGAGGTGCTTTGTTTACAAATACTGAGCTAAAATAGTTGTTTAAAATATTACACATTCCTTCGTTTGAATTCTCAAATTGACCGTCAGCAGATAATAGTT
Organism: Oratosquilla oratoria; assembly: GCF_046742065.1. Taxonomy (NCBI): domain Eukaryota; kingdom Metazoa; phylum Arthropoda; class Malacostraca; order Stomatopoda; family Squillidae; genus Oratosquilla; species Oratosquilla oratoria. The sequence goes on along the minus strand of NC_134781.1, from coordinate 34,761,575 downwards.
GGCCAATGTGATTCCTAATAACCTTTTTATCTCTAATGTAACTGTAGAATTATTTGGGATTCTCTTTTAATTTATCAGTGATATTCATTTCGTATTGTCGCTTTTGTTTTTTTATGGTCTTTTTTAAATATCTCTGTATTATCACATAACTTTGATAGTCGTTAGGTGCACCCGAGTACTTGTATTTCTTATAAGCATGTCTCTTTTTAGCAATACTTTTTTTTAGTTTATTTGTCAAGCCATTTCGGGCGAGCCTGATTTGGGGGACGTCAGTCTTTAAACGGGATGTAAGTGTGAATCATCTTAGTCAGCGTAATTTGAAATATTTCCCACATCCGATCTACAATTCCTTTGCTTAAAATTGCCTCCCGATCTGTAAGCTGAAGCTCCTGACGTAGTCCTATGAACTGAGCTTTACTGAAATCGGGTATCTTAGATGCACATGTATCTATTCTAAATCTTTTTAGGAGTTTGAATCTAACTAAGTTGTGGTCGCTATTTGCAATAGTTTCACCAACCTCCACATCGGCTATCATGCTTTCACGGCTAGTGATCAATAGATCGAGTAAGTTTCCATGTCTTGTGGGTTCTTTTACGTGCTGAACTAAGTAATTGTCACCGAGAAAATCTATCAAGCTACTACTTATATAGCCATGTTCAAGGGTCATCCAATGAATGTCAGTAAAATTGAAATCACCCATTATCAATAAGTTTCGGTTGCAGAAACTAGACAGCTCTTGAAAAAACAGTTTTTCGTCTGCTAATGACAATGTTTTTGGCTTATATATTACACCTACATTCTTTTTTTGCCCATTTGTTTGGGTTAATTCTACCCACAAACTATCATATTCATCCTGTTTTACTTTCTCTAAAACACAGGCATGGACATTGCTTTTAACGTACAACAGAACACCCTCACCTTTCTTGTGGTTTCTATCCTGATGAAAGTGTTTAAATTCCACAATATTAGATTCAGCTTGAAACTCTTTACCATTTAACCATGTCTCTGTTATTCCTATCATATCGAGATTTTCACTTTTAACATATGCCTGCATTTCTTGGAGTTTATTCCTAATACTACGAGCATTAAAGTGATTATTTGTTTTTGACACGTTTTGTATTTCAACATGATGCCTTACATTATAATTTTGTTTTTTATTGACACATTGCTCTATAATTACATTTGCTACTTCATTGACATTCAATGCCTTATAGACATTTGCCCCATCACGGACATCTTGTCCCTCACGGTCATTTGATCTCTTATGTACTCTTTGCCCTACTATGTCATCGCGTTTCACACCTGCCACCCGTCCTTCGCTGACATTCTGTCTGGTATCCCTTCCTAAAATGATATTCTGTTCTCCACTGACATTATATACTACCGTGATATTTTGTCCTCTACTATCATTACATACCATCGTGATATTTTTTCCTCTACTATCATTATATCCCATCGTGATATTTTGTCCGCCACTATTAATATATCCCATGGTGATATTTTGTGGTACCAGCTTAACCACGAAGCTACGAGAGATGTTAGTTCTCTGTAAATCTAAGTACGGACGGCAGTTAGCAGTCGACTTGATTCCTCGGGAGTAGATTAATTGTCAGGTTGGAGAATTTTAGAAATCCGATAGCCAAGTTGGTAGAGCGACGGCTTCGCAATCTCGCGAGCATCGGTTCGAATCCGGGACGACTGTCGGAATTATATATATATATATATATATATATATATATATATATATATATATATATATATATATATATTATATATATACATATATCATATATACACACACATATATATATATATATATATATATATATATATATTCGTCTTGGTCCTGCATTCCATTGCTCTCTTTGGCCATGGCTGTCCGAGCACATAGGGTCAAGGTGACATCATAGTCTATAACAAATTAGTGAGAATAAAGAAATGAATAAGTGAATGAGTAAATGACTAAATAAAAATATTAATTAGATAGATGAAGAGATAAGTAACTTCAAAATTCTAAAGTTAAATTACTGAATAGATAAATAAGTAGATAAATGATAACTAGACTCATCAATTAATAGAAGTGATTATTACAATTTGATAATTTGTGAATAAGAACTAAATATATCAATTGATTAATCAGGTACCTAATTATTTAATTAATCAATAAATAGGTGAATAAATAGGTGAATAAACTGATAGATAATTAAGTAAATAGACTCATAAATGGATATGTAAATAAACAAATGTAGAGACTAATTATTAATTATGTAAATAGATAATTAAGTAAATCAATAAATCTGTAAATAGATAAGTAAATAAATAAATGAATATATGAATAAATAAAAAAAAGTAATGAATAAACGAATAAATAAGTAATGTTTTTTCTAGTACTTGTTTTATATTCTTGATAATGTAAAAGGTCCCCTGCCTTCCAGCTTCAATCTGCTTCATTCAGATTACTTGAAAAGAATTTGCTTCTGTAAAGATAAGAGAGAGAGAGAGAGAGAGAGAGAGAGAGAGAGAGAGAGAAAGTGGGTGGGGAGAGGGCCTCCTTTGGCTCATAAGTAAGCGTAGAATATTGATCCATTTATCTATTTTTGACACCTTAACAATTCTCAAAAAGGGTGCCACGGAAATTGATTAAATCACCTGGCGACAACCAGTGTATAAGACAAAGTGTCACACGGTACGGAAGGGGTTGCTGGATAGAGTCTATAACTGAGTGGATGCCATGGAGATGAATAAAACCGGCTGGCGGCAGCGATAGTACAAGATGGAGCATCCCATGGTAGGGAAGGAGAAAATCTGAGCCACTGTTTTTCTCAATCAGGGGGCCGCGGAAAGTCCTGCTATGTTTATTTTTCATATATATAATTCATGAATACATAGTGTCTTAGTCGCGATGTTCATTTTTCCCCATGGCTAGTTGCGTCTCTCAGAATGCGGCGATGATTTGTATAATATACTACAATGTTTTAATCACTAAATGATTAGGAAAAGCGACTATATCCTTTCTAATCTTGTATTAAGGAGTCCACTGAATATATAAGTCAACATAAGGGCTCTCTAAAGCATGAAAGGTTAAAAACACAGCACGAAGGACGCACTAAATCAAAAGTCTTCAGAAAATTAAACTATTTTATTGTTTTCACAAATAGTCAACTTATTTTCTTTTTATAAATAATAGAAACAAATACAAACGTTTCATAAGCTATGTGCGGTAGGTACAGTCATCTTAAAAAGTATCAAGACACAAGTGCACATTCACAGGCTCATGTTTTGAGCCACCCTGTTTGAGAGCGTTATATATATATATATATATATATATATATATATATATATATATATATATATATATATATATATATATATATTCTATTTGAAGAAGTACTTTTTTCTGATGATTACTTTAGGGCTGAAAGAACTCATTGTGTATCATCGTAAGCTATCTTTTGGTAAGTTATAAACTACAGAGCGATTCGAGAGTAGTATGTGAATGTGCACTGTAGTCCTTTGCGTTATAGTTATGTACAAGACAGGGCCTAAATAAGATCTCAAATATACATACAATATTTCTATTTATATCTACTGAACCCCAAGATCTCCATTTGTACAGCACTGGAGATATTTTTTTTCAAGTTTAGCGAATTTCTTCAGGAGAGTCAATTAGACAGTAACTCTTCAGGTAACTTTCACAGGGACGGTTCATGATAAAAAAAAAAAAGTCATTCGGTTTTCGCCTCAGATCGGGCTTCACTCGCTTTTGAAGTCAAGAGGAACTCTTGGCCATAGGACACTTTGGGCCTTGATCTTGACCCTCTTTGTCTTCATCTTCTACTTCTTTTTTCTCCTTCTTTCTCTTCTTCTTCTAGTTTGTCTTTTTCTTCTCCTTTTGTTCTTCATCTTTCTTCTCTTCATCTTCTTTTTGACCTCGTTGTGACTCTTGTAAGGCATTTGTAAGGCTTGGCCCAATTTTGTAGTTTAGATGAGATTTCCTTATCATATCCTTGCGTCTTGTAATTGCTTGTTTATGTATCTGTATACATGAGTATGTGAATGTGAACACAGGTATGCCTACATATATGTATATACACATATACTGTATATGTGTAGACACAAACATATGCATACAAGAAGACAGAGAAGCAAGTTTATGAATGTAATACTTAGTCATGAAGTGTTGTGGACCTACATAGATGTATATATATATACATATGTGTATACATATATATATATATATATATATATATATATATATACATATACATATATATATATATATATATATATATATATATATAAGCGTTGTCACAATTGTGAGGAGAATTGAAAATATTAGGAAGATAAATAATTGTGACAATGCTGTGGTGTTTAACTCAGTGTATATATATATATATACATACATATATATATATATATTATATATACATATATACATAAATGATTATATATATATATATTTATATATATACATATATATATATTTATATATATATATATATATTATATATACATAAGCATTATTACAATTGTGATGAGAATTGAAAATATTAGGAAGATAAATAATTGTGACAATGCTGTGGTGTTTAACTCAATGTATATATACATATATATATATATATATATATATGTATATATATATATATATATTTGTATTTATATAAATGTATATATAAATATATATATATATGTGTGTGTATATACATATATATACATATATATATATATATATATATATATATATATATATATGTGTGTGTGTGTGTGTGTGTGTGTGTGTGTGTGTGTGTGTGTGTGTGTGTGTGTGCGTGTGTGTGTGTGTGTGTACACATATATTAAGGAATTTCCTTGTCCTTGTACACACAGACACCCATACACAATAACATCCCTCATATACTCATGTACATAGACGCATTTCCTTGTGCGTGGTTATACACCCCTGCAGGCGTGCAGCCCTTCCAAGTGGCCTCGCCCTCCTTCATTTCCCCCTCGACGTCCTCCTCGGGCGAAGGGGTCAAGGAGGAGCTAACTGGACTTGAAGGCTTCCCATTCCTTCCTGTGCTTGGTCTTCTTGGGTCCCCAAGTGTCCTTCGGCCGGAAGGTGTTGCACAGTTTCTGCAAGAAAGCAAGTAAATAGAATAGATAGGCATATAGGTAGATGGGTAGACTGGTGGGTATGTGGATAGGTAGATACGTAGTTATATATGTAGATAAACAGGCACTCTCTACTAGAAAATGAGTAAAGAGATAGACAGGCAGGTAGATTTGTAAATTGGTTTACATGTAGATAAGTGTATAGGTAGTTTCTGGAAGAAAGAGTAGAAAATAGAATGAGCGAGTGAATAAGCGCATGAGTAAACAAGTGAATAGACGGAGAGATGGAAAGGTAGATAGGTAGATAGATAGGTAGATAAAAACTAGTAAGAAAACTATTAACTAATTCAATGAATTAATAAATAGATCAAACTGATCAAATATCAGACGACTTCGAAACAAAAATATGAATCTAGAAAATGAGCCATTTGAAATTATTTTGTATATTTTACGAAAATCCATGACGATTTGATTTAACTGAAGAATAATCAACCCTAATCCGACAAATAAGGTTAAATTAATATTGTACAAATCCCCAAACCGGAGAGTGCAAGAGGTCATAAGGCTTACGCTAAGCAGTTCCATGTCCCTTATCACCTGTTATCCCTATCCATAACCCTTCCTTTAAAACAATCAATAGTTTCAGCCCTCACGGCATGGTTACAAAGTCTGTTCCATTCGTTCCACTCTCTTGGTAAACCAGTTCTTGTCTATTTCTTTCTTAAACCTAAATTTGTCCAAATCTAAACCCATTACTACGAATCCTGTTCTGTAGTCTTAATATGATGACCTTGCCTGCATCACCTTTGTTAAAGCCCTTGACCAATTTGAAAACCACTATTAGATCAGAGAGTGTAAATTAAGATCTTTGTCTGGGGTCCCTTATGATGCTCCCTGTAGGCTTTCAAGGGAACCTGGATACCAAAGAGGGGCCCTTGGCCCTCGGATCGAGGGGCCCCTGCGAGTTCTAAGCTCAATACTCACCTCCATAAGCGTATCTCCGGGGGAGATGTACCACGAGTGAAGGAAACCGATGGGGACAGTTAAGAGGGCAACCACAGCAAGTGTCCAACCGCAAGCTGTTGTTCGTGACGTCACGGAAGAGGCGGTGGTGGTAGTAGTAGTGAGGAAGAGAAGGGTAGGTTTAATTAGATCAGGATTCCTGACTAATCATTATATATTTTATTTCATACATTACTGCAGAGATGTGTTTTCTTTCTCTCTCTTTTTCTGTGTGTTTGTGTGTGTGTGTGTGTGTGTGTGTGTGTGTGTGTGTGTGTGTGTGTGTGTGTGTGTGTGTGTGTGTGTGTGTGTGTGTGTGTGTGTGTGTGCGTGTGTGTCTATGTTTGTGTGTATGTGTGTGTTTAGAAAAATGGGTAATGAAATTATATATATATATGACAATTTTTCCAAGCTCAAATTAACTTGTTTTATTCCTGATTTTAGTTGCGAAATATAAACATATTTTATACAACACAAATATTCAGTTTCATTATTATTCATCTGTACCATATATATATATATATATATATATATATATATATATATATATATATATATATATATATATATATATATATATATATTAGTGAATTTAGGGAGCAGGTTCTCTTCAATACATTTCTTATTAAATAACACAGCAAACTGGGCGTTAGTTATCTTCTTATTGAGACTTTCTACTCTTCTAATAACTTTTCTCTCTAAAGGAGGGAGAAGGTATACAATATTTCCAAACGAGTCCATGATTGGGTAGGAAAACTAACATTATACGACGTTTCGCCTATGCATTAGGCATCTTCTGGTAATTTATTCAGAAATAAATACATACTTATATAATACAAAGATAGGTACATTAGGAGAGATCTAGGACTGTGACAATTCATCCTTTCCAGCCCGCTACTCGTGACCCATACAACTCTAGGGTCCCGCACATGTTTTGTTGTATATTAATAAGTGGCATATAGTTTCTTATCATCACTGCCTCCATGCATTTTAATTTTGTTGTATTACCATTCCTGGCGATTATTATTGTGTTCGTGTTAAGGTGTTCTCTTGATATGTTGTTCTTGTGGGATTTCGTCATGTGTGATTTTATTGCCCCGTTCTGCATGTGATACGTGAGTCTCTGTGAAAGTGTTTGTGTTGTGTACCCGATATACTCGTCTGTACAAAGCGCACCGTCTTTGTTGAAATTACAAGTATACTTGTACACGACATTACTCTGTTTTAATTTGTCCTTTTGTGCTGCCAAATTATTCTTCATGATAAGAGATGATGTTCTGGGGTTCCTGTAATAAATTATCAAATTAAGCTTATCTCCTTCTTTTGTAGGTGTACAATTCTTTTTTTATTATTTCTTTCAGGACCTTTTCATCTTTTTTATAGCCTGAAGACATTGTGTTCTGGTAGTAAAGGTTAATGTTATTGAATTTACTACTTTCATCTAAAGCAGTGGTGTTGACTAAATCCATTTTAGTTTTTATTTCGTTGTCAATATCTTTTAACGGGAAGCCATTGTTAGTTAAGATTTGTTTTATCCTGTTTAATTCTTGGTGAAGAAGAGACCAACTTGAACAAATTTTGAAGGCCCTTGCAACGTAAGCTCGTACCACACTTTTCTTATACTTAGAGGGACATTCACTCATCCCGTTTAAACACCTTCCTGAGTCACTAGGTTTTCTGTAAACATCGGTGGTGAAGGTGCCATCTGATCCATCTACCCACACGTCTAAAAAGGGAATTTTGTTCTCTACACTCTTTTCAATAGTGAATCGTAGGCATGAGTTCTCTTCCAAAGCCCTCTTGAGGTTTTCAAGCTGTTCGTCTCCGTCTACGTCAACAAAAATGTCGTCTACGTATCTTAAATACATTTTTGGTGAAGGGTTGATGGAACTTAGGACGGAGTTTTCAACATGACACATGTAAGTTTGGGCAAATAGTACTCCCAATGGACTGCCCATTGCGACACCATCAACCTGGAAATAAATTTTACCTGAAGGGCATCTAAATGGTGCTTCTTTTGTGCAGGCACGTAGCATGTCCTCAAGGACGGGGCGTGGTACCTTAGGTGGTGGCAAAGTGTCATGGTGGAAGACATTTCGTAAGATGATTTGAATTGTTTCATCCACAGGCACGAAAGAAAATAAACTTTCTACATCTAACGAAGCCAAGATTCCTTGAGGGGTAGTATTTCTAAGGATATCTATGAATTCGTCTGTAGAGCGAAGGGCATGGGTAGTGGGGATGTATGGGGTAATTAAGTCGTTCAGTTGTTTTGCCAGGTGGTATGTGGGAGTAGGTATTTGTGAAATGATAGGTCTTAGTTTGTGGCCAGGTTTGTGAGTCTTAACATTTCCATAGAGATATCCGGGCTCATAATGACCATGCAAATTCTGAAATTTAACACCATCTACTACTGCATTTGCGATGTTAATTAATTTCGTTACCTTCTTCCGGATATCGTCTACAGGGTTTCTGTTGACACGTAGGAATTTAGAGGAATCCTGCAATAGACTTTCAACTTTATCAATGTAGTCAGAACGGTTTAAAATAACAAATAGGTCGGTTTTGTCCGCTCTGCGTATCACTATGTCCTTATTCTCACGAAGTTCCTTGGCAGCTTGGCGTAACTCTGCAGTGAGCAGGGAACCACTACCAAAGGATCTGTGTTTAGTACTTTCGGCCTGAAGTTGTTCTTTTACATCTGGGTTAAGTTGAATCTTACCTTCTTTACGGAGATTGCACAGGTTCCTGTAAAGTAGTTCCAGTTCCGCGGTCTTCTCAGCTTTCTTGAATTGTGGCATGTAGTTGCATTTCAAACCTAAGTTGAGGAACTCCTTCTGGTTTTCCGAGAGTTGGTAGTTGGAAAGGTTAACAAAGCCGTCAGAGTTTTTAGGCAGAAACATCTTGCTTCCGAGAGAAATGTTATTAGAAGAGTAGAAAGTCTCAATAAGAAGATAACTAACGCCCAGTTTGCTGTGTTATTTAATAAGAAATGTATATATATATATATATATATACGGCAAGCGAATGATTATTCTAATACATTGGTATACATACACACACACACACACACACACACACACACACACACACACACACACATATATATATATATATATATATATATGTATATATTTATATATATATATTTATTTATTTATTTATATCAAGCTTTGCCACTTGGAGTTGAACCATTGGTTGTGCGGTTGATTACTCCAAAACAAGACGTTACCGTTGTACCATACTGGACGTTAAAAGGAATGATCTCACATAAGAACATAAGAATGAAGGCCTACATTAGGCAGCTCCGTATCTATCACCACCTGTCATCCCCATCTTTAAAGCTGTCTAATCGTTTCTTAAAACAACTGATAGTTTCAGCGCTCACTACATGGTTACTAAGTCTATTCCTTTCTTTGACCACCCTATTAGTGAACCAATTCTTGCCTATTTCCTTCTTAACTCTAAATTTGTCCGGTTTAAATTCATTACTGCGAGTCCTGCCCTGTTGTTTTGAGAGTGTAAGTTAAGGTGCCTAAACCTCTCTTCGTAAGGCAAATTTCTGAGACCATGTATCATTTTGGTCATTCTTCTCTGTACTGATTCTAGTGAATTGATGTAGGACGGAGACCAAAACTGTACCGCATAGTCAAGGATGGGTCTAACTATCGCTAGATAGAGTTTGATGATTACCTCTGCACTTTTATTCGTTACCCTCCTAGCAATGAAACCTAATGCTCTGTTAACTTTATTCTTTGCGCTACTGCACTGTTTCCTGGTTTTAAGGTCCGGACTCACTAGAACTCCTAAGTCTCTCTCCCACTAGGTTTTCTCTAAAAGCGTGTTATCTAAGCTGTATCTATTTTCGGAGTTGTGTAGCCCTGCGTTTAACACGCTACACTTAGAAATATTGAAGTTCATTTGCCATTTCACCGACCATGTGAACAATTTGTTAAGATCATCCTGCAGAATCTCTGCGTCGTCTCCTGACCTAATTAGACGTCCTATTTTAGTGTCGTCCGCAAACTTACTAACATCACCATTTATCCCATCGTCTAAGTCGTTAATGTACAAAATGAACAACAATGGACCCAAAAACCAAGCCCTGGGGTACCCCACTAGTAACATTTCCCCAGCTAGATTTTACTCCATTTATGGTGACCCGCTGTTCTCTGTTTCTAATCCAAGCTCTAATCCATTCTAACACTTTTCCTCCTATGCCATGGGCTTTGATTTTATTTAGTAGTCTCTGGTGTGACACCTTACCGAACGCTTTGCTAAAGTCAAGGTAATTAACATCGTAGTTATCATTGTTATATGACGTCTTATATACTTTAGTGTAAAAGAGTAGAAGATTAGTCACACATGACTTACCCTTGGAGAAACAATGCTGTGTGTCACGAATTAAATTATGTCTTTCGATGTGTTCTCTGAGTCTATTTACTATTACTGTTTCAAGCATTTTACCTATAACCGATGTCAAACTGATTGGTCTATAGTTGCATATAGACGATTTATCTCCCATCTTAAAACAGGAACAACATTTGTCTGCCTCTCAGCAGTAGGCACAAAACCAGTGTCTTCCGATTTATTAAACATTTCAGTTAACTAGTCGCAAATTTTTCAAATTTACATTCCTTAAGCATCCTCGGAAAATTTTCGTTTGGTCCCGGGGATTTTGTAGCTTTAAGTCTTTCAATCTGCTTGACTACTTCTACTTTACTAATACTGATATTAGACTACTTTCTTCATCCCCACTGAAAATCGGATCTCAGCCGAGTACTTTATCTAACCTCTCATTAGTAAACACCGAGAGAAAATATTTGTTAAACTCCTCACTCATTTTTTCCTCCGATTCTAACATGACACTTTCATCGTTTTTAATTGGGCCTATTCTTTCTTTATTTTTTGTTCTATAGAGATGAAAGAAACCCTTAGGGTTGGATCTTGCTTGACTGGCAACCTTAATTTCATAATTGCGTTTCGCTGTACGTGTATTCTTTTTAACCAGCTTTGCCATTTCGTTATATTTTGATCTAAGGTGTGTTCCCCGTTTTTTTATGTTTATGTAAAGTCCTCTTTTCATTCCGATCTCATGTTTCAATCTGTCCATCATCCATTTGGGAGTAATACTATTCTTCTGTATTGACCTAACCATTCTGGAACAAAAACTTGCGCAGTACAGTATATAATCTAAATTTCATCGAGCCTTTATTCGGGTGAGCAGTATTTAATATGAAATGACATACCCTACTACCCTCTGGTGGAGGAACATCGAAGCACTTACCGTAAGCTGAGGTCGGGTAGAGGCTCCCGTTGAACTGCAAAGGCTCCATTTCAATAAGGATGTAAATGAGGATGGCTGTCAGGAAGAGGGGAATGAAGAGGAACCAGCAGAACTTCCAGTAGATCCCAAGTTTGATCCCCAACATGAACTCCACGTCCTTAAGGAAGTTCTTCATGCCTGCAGGAGAATGAGGTTGATGATGATGAGAAAAATAGTTTTAAGTTTTAAGTAGGTTCTGTATTTTTTTTTTGGGGGGGGGGAGGGGTCTCTGGAGAGGAGGTGAAAGTCTTTCCGAGGGAAAGTATTTAGAGAGAAATTTTCTTCTTCTTATTTATCTATTTTTTCTTGAAGGGAAGATGTCTTGTTGATGGGAAGATTTAAGGGAAGACCTTGAAGGATGGTTCTTAGGAATGAATTCTTTGAAGAGATTTCTTTAGGTAAGGAGGATGGAGGGTTTCCTTGAACAGAAGAAGTCTTCATAAGACCTCAGTGTATCACAGATGAGAGTCTCCCATACCAAACCGGATTTTTTTTTTTCTTCTTCTTCTTTGAGACAAAAGTTCATTGAAGAGTCTTGAATAGGATTTAGATAAAAAAAAAAACGGAAATTTATTTATACTAATAGAAACTAAACACACGCGCTTGCACACACACACACACACACACACACACACACACACACACACACACACACACACACACACACACACACACACACACACACACACACACACACACACACACACACACACACACACTGAAGACGGGATACCACGAGCATAGCTCCCCTTCCCGTAAAATACAACTAGGTAAATACACACACACACGAATGACCCACCGTAAAGCCAGTGGAGGGCAATTGTCTCTATGATGGCCATGACGAAGATAACAAATCCACCACCGAAGTAATCCACCAGATCGAGAATCCACTGGCCGCCCTGTCGCAAATAGATTATGTTAGTTGCTCAGTTATTCTAATTAATTACTTATTCAATTTTTTTTCCAATCTCTTTCTACTACGATATTCTGTGTGCCATTTTTTACTATTTTGTTTTGTCTTTTCTTATCTATTTGTTCTTTTGTTCATTTTTTAGTAATCTACCTATTTATTTTCTCTTTACATGTAAAAATAAATAGGTAAATGAATAATAAGCTAGAAGACCAGATGAATTAGCAAACAGATGAATAAGTACATAAATGAATAAAGAAAGACAAATAGGTAAATTAATGGTTTAATTAACTGACTGATAAAAAGATGAATATTAAGATCATCTCAAAGTTATTCTATATCTTGCCCGTGGGCGGCAGCGATACTTCCTGTATTAATTTCTGGGGCTGCCGCCAGGAGATTTTGTTCAGCTGACGGGGAGACTCATTTCAGAGTTTAAACGATGCTTACCAGTTTCCTAGATTAAACCGTGATTTAACCTAAGAAAGCTCACTTTTTTTTTTTTTTTTTTTTTAGAATGAATGAATGAAATGCTTACCGGCGTAACATAGACAAGGCCGATGCCAAAGCCAGCAATGCAAACGAACAGAGTGACGTAGGCCTTCTTCCATTTGGGAAACTGGTCGCAGATGACGGTGATGACGCAGCCAGTCAAAGCTGACGCCGAGCCGACTCCCAGCGTAAACATCATCAAGAAGAAAAGCACCGAGAACAGCTGGTGGGACAAGTCAAATTGTAAACAAACAAATGATCAGCTGATAAAAATGTAAATATATAACATCATCACGCCTGTATTCGTTACAGCGCGATTTTTTACGAAATAAGTTCTCTATTACATTATTACATAAGACTCAGGGTATTTTGTAATGTGGATAACTAATTCAGAGCACAGTCACATAAAGGTATCGTACAATTATATACCAAATGAAACTAAATGTGGATAAGTGCAATTTGTCTTATGCTTAAGCATGTGATTCACCATGGTCTTAGATCACGAGTTGTACTCGTGATCGACAGCTATTTTCCTCCTGGGAGAGAACTCAGAGCTCATATATGACCAATCTATTGGTAATGCTGTGACCTTACACACACACCAAACTTCCCGCCCACAAGAGTTGCAGTAACAACTCGCAGCACAGCGATACTGAAATTATTTCAGTCCTGGGCAGGATTCGAACCTGAACCACCGTAGTAGCGGCCACGAGTGCTACCACTGCGCCACTGTGTGTGTGATAGTGTGTGTGTGTACATGTGCGTGTGTGTGTGTGTGTGTGTGTGTGTGTGTGTGTGTGTGTGTGTGTGTGTGTGTGTGTGTGTGTGTGTGTGTGTGTGTGTGTGTGTGTGTGTGTGTGTGTGTGTGTGTGTGTGTGTGTGTGTGTGTGTGTGTGTGTGTGTGTGTGTGTGTGTGTGTGTGTGTGTGCAAAAGCCTCCTTACCTGGGGTACATGTTCGAATTTTGCCAGTGCGTCTGGGTAGGAGATGAAGGCCAAGCCGGTTCCGGCTTTGACGACGTCTTTGACCTCCTTCCCGGTCTCGAAGGCCAGGTTGCCCAAGATGCTGAAGATGGTCAGACCAGCCAACAGCGAGGTCAGCGTGTCGGCGACGCTGATGATCAATGCATCTCTGTAAGAATCAAAATTATTGTTATTGTTATTGTATTGTATTGTATTGTATTGTATTGTATTGTATTGTATTGTATTGTATTGTTATTGTTATTGTTATTGTTATTGTCTTTGTCTTTGTCTTTGTCTATCATTGTCATTAT
>NC_134781.1:34737478-34742478 GCF_046742065.1 Oratosquilla oratoria | reverse complement strand
ATATGTATATATATATATATATATATATATGTATGTATGTATGTATGTATGTATATATATAATAGTAATAAAAATAGATATTAACTGTTTTAGCGGTCCCAAGTAATGGATTTAACCATTACCGTGATTCGTTATGCTCAAGGACAAGAGCCACCACTGACCGTGTCTTCATCAGTGGGCTGTAATTACCTTCTACAGAAGGCGAGAAAATAGAAAATGGGCTAAAAAAATAAATAAAGATAAAATAAAAAAAAAACTTACGTGTGACCTTACATACTTAGTGTATTGCGTTCCCCTTACGTTCTCCTCACGTTTCCCTCACCTGCCCCTCACGTTCCCCCACGTTCCCTTCACGTTCACCTCACGTTCACTTCACGTTCACTTCACGTTCATCTATGTTCACCTTACGTTCGCCTTAGGGTTCACCTTACCTTCATCTCACGTTCACCTTACGTTCACCTCACCATCACCTTACGTTCGCCTCACGTTCACCTCACGTTCACCTCATGTTCACGTCACGTATCCCTCTCGATCACCTTATGTTCACCTCACGTTCACCTCAAGTTACCCTTACGTTCACGTACCTTTGATTGCTGGAACGGCCTTCCACACCTTCACGCACCCGAACGATGAGAACTGCCCCATGGCCAGTTCCATAAAGTAGAGAGGCTGCAAAGAAAACGATGTAATTAATCCATAAAAGAAAACGGGAAATAATGAACTGAAAATGGGAAGTCCATGGACTGAAAAATAAAACAGAAGGTCCATTAATTGAAAAAGAAAAAGGAAATCCATGGATTTAAGAAGAAAATAGGAAGTCCATGGATTAAAAAAAAAAAAAAAAATCCATAGATTGGAAAAGAAAACGGGAAGTCCATGGATTGGAGAAGAAAACGGGAAGTCCATGGATTGGAAAAGAAATGGTAAGTCCATGGATTGGAAAAGAAAACGGAAGTCCAAGGGTTGAAAAAGAAAACGGGAAGTTCATGGATAAAAAAAAAAAATGGATGTCCATTTACTGAGAGGCTGCTAAGGAATGATGCCACGAAGGAGCAGTTGGCGACAGAAACGGTAAGAGAGGAAAGGGATGAATAGGGAATGACAAGGACGTATAAAATGAATTGAAACATCTAAATGGAAAATGTAAGTGGTATAATACATGGATAAAATGTAACATGATTCATAGATAAATTAATGAATAGATGAATAAAGAGGTAAGCAAAAAGACCGTGGCGTCATTCCTTATAAGTCTTTCATGAAATGGACATCCATTTTTTTTTTTCTTAATCCATGAACTTCCCGTTTTCTTTTCCAACCCATGGACTTCCGTTTTCTTTTCCAATTCGAAACGTCGTACTAATAAAAGGTCCCTCCTCACATTTGGTGTTTATTTCGATAAACATACTCGTACATACCTACATACACACACACACACACACACACACACACACACACACACACACACACACACACACACACACACACACATATATTTATATATATATATATATATATATATATATGTATGTATGTATATATATGTATATACACATGTGTTTGTGTGTGTGTGTGTATGAATATGCGTGTGTGTGCGCGCCCGCGTATGTATGCATTTATGTCTGTGTACGTATACAAATGAATGAACAAATAAACAAACAAACCAATCAAAATAAAAGAGTTCCTGTACTCACTCTGCCAATGAAGAGGAGAACGACAAGGTAAGGTATGAGGAACGCTCCTCCTCCGTTCTCGTAAGCGGTCATCGGGAACCTCCAGACATTGCCGAGGCCGACGGACATGGCCACGCACGAAAGAAGAAACTCGATCGGGTGCGCCCATTGCTGACGCTCCTCACCCTCTTCTTCAGGAAGGTCCTGGAAAGAAAAAGAACTTCTTCAGTAAGGCACTTCTTCTTCAGGAAGGTCTTGGAATGATACAGAACTTTTTCAGTAAGTTACTTCCTCTTAAGGGAGTTCCTGGAATGATACAGAACTGGAGGCTTTGGAGATGAGTTCGCGGTAGGTTACTCTCCTAGGAGGTCCCCCGTTCTCTCTTTCCTCCTCCCCCCACCCACACTTATCAGGAAGGTTCTGGAACGATATATAACATCTTCAGGTAGGTACTGGAGTCTCAAGGGGTGATTGGGAACTGAGCTACTCTCTTGTGGAGTCCCTCTTCTCTCCATCCCTCCCTTGCCCCTCCCCCGGCTCCCCGAAGGATGGTGCCGTTCAAGAAACAAATTACCTCTCCTGGAGAGGATAAGGAAGAAGTTATTTCTGCGCAGGCTACTTCGACAGATAGGTTTTGAGTTCGTTATTGTGTGCAATTTTCACACGAAACCATTTATTAAAGCTGATCACATTTGTGGTAGTCATATGTAAGGTGGGCAGCTTACGCCAGTAGCTACTTAGCTGCAACCTTTAGCGGTGGCCCTGGCAACAGAATTTGTTAGTCATCCCTACACTTGTAGCAACATACGTAATATATACTGTATATATATATATATATATATATATATATATATATATATATATATTTATATATATATATGTATATATATATATTTATATATATATTTATATATATATATATATATATATGAATACAACGCACACACACACACACACACAAACATAAACACACACACACACACACACATACACACACACACACATATATATATATATATATACATATATATATATATATATATATATATATGTATATACAGTATATATATATATGTGTGTGTGTGTGTGTGTGTGTGTGTGTGTGTGTGTGTGTGTGTGTGTGTGTGTGTGTGTGTGTGTGTGTGTGTGTGTGTGTGTGTGTGTGTGTGTGTGTGTGTTTTGTGTGTATCTTCATAAATGGATTTTGTAAATCATACTCCTTTAACTAGTGACAAGCTACCGCTGGATACAAACCGAAACCGTCACCCATACCCTACGTATTTGGACAGCTAGGGTAAGTGGCTCACCAAGAGCCTTTGATAACCGGACTCGGATCTGTATACAAAGTGAGTTCGAAGCTCAACGTCCTAAGGTGGCGTTCTATCCCCGACTTAATAGAATCGTCTATTTCTAACCAGAATCAAATAACAATAAAATGTTGAATATGTTATCACTAATGACGTCAGTCATTACCAGATGATGACGTCATATAAATGTCTTTATCTGAGGCATAATGGGAATGTCGTCACAATGTTTCTTGTGAAGGTGATAAGGATCTACGCTATCTCTCTCGCTATCTATTTATCTCTCTCTCTCTCCCTCTCCCTCTCTCTCTATCATCATACGGGTTAGATTACTTTATACCGGCTTTTCTGACTATTTCTCCAGTTTGTCAAGATTTTCCTCAAGATACAGTTTATTTGAATCATCTTTTGTTATTCCACAAAGATTATCATCATCAAATCTAGATACAATACCTCTTAGTTCACGGTCTATGTTAATGACGCATACTATGAACAAAATCGGCCCCAGAACGGAACCCTGAGGAACTCCACTCGTAAGTTCTTTCACGATTGATCTACCAAATGCTTCTTCTAGGCCAAAAAGTGATGGGCATACGCTATGAGGCGCGTAGATGAGACCCAAAACTTCACATTTGAACCTATGTACTTGGATTGCTGGGGCAGATAGCAATCACTACTGGGATTCGGAGAGAAGGGCGAGACTCGAACCCACGACTATGAGGAAGATTTAAACCTACCAAAGCTTATAACTATGTCACCAGCGAGTTTAGTCAGTAGTTTCCTGTGTGAGACAGTATGATTTTTTTTTCATTTGTATATAAGAGTAACTTTTGCTAATTTCCTTTCTTTTGATACAATCCCGGCCACCCGTTATTTTACTTTTAAGAACAATTTCAAAGGAAATAACAGTTGCTGTTTTTTTCTAATCTTAACTATCAATTGTCTGGATATGGCATGTTATTAATTCTAAGCTTTTATACGTACTTTTCGCTTTTTATTTGATCACATTTGCAGAAGTCAATAGCTTTCTACTTAGTTTATCACATGACACAGATAAGACTTTACCCTGAATTATTTCGTTTATGAAATACTGTTAAGACATCGCATTTGAATCATCAGACCATGCCTTGGAAGATATTAGTGGATCATCATGATTCCTAAGAACCTCTTTATATACAAATGAAGATTTTATTTGTATTTTCTTTAATTCCATTAGTAATTGTCACTTCATTTTTTCATGAGTTTTTTCAAATATTTTTGTTATTATATGATTCTTATCATCATTAGGGTATCTAATGTAACTATATATTCTTTGAGGTGTTCCTCATATTTATCAGCGATTTTAATTTAATTTGTCATTTTACATTTTTTGTCGTCTTTTTCAATTGTGACATAACTTTAATAGTCATGAGAAAACTCAGATTGCCTGAATTTATTGTTACCTTTTATCCTTTTTGAAATGCTTTTGTTTGTATACGCCATTTGAACAAGATTGAGCTGGAGAGAACGTCTTTCGTTGACAAAAATATGATTATAAATTGTCTGTAAGTATCATATAATTGATTCTTTTTTTAATCTAATCCTGACTCCCCGTCTATGAGTTCAATCTCATGACAGGCCAGTAAAAACTAGCTTTTTTCAAGTCAGCTATTACAGATATACACTATCTATTCTAAAACTGTTTTATCCATAGAACTTCATTAGATCCAACGTTTTTGCTAACATCTAAACTCAACAGTTCTAGTATCTTATCAAGTTTTGTAGGCTCTTTTACATGATGCAGTAAGTAAATGTAACCGAGAAATGTTCCAATGCCTTTCATTTGATATCAACATGATTGAAGTCTCCCATCAATAGTGTGTCATGAATGCAAAAAGCTAGTTAGTTCTTAATACAAAGGGTACAAGAATACATTTGAACGTATAAAAGAGCCTTGATCATAGACTTTACAATAATAGTTACCACGATGATCTCTTGACAAAACAAGCAACGCCCACATTTTTTACTCTGGCCAATCACAATCTCT
>NC_134781.1:34704978-34727478 GCF_046742065.1 Oratosquilla oratoria | reverse complement strand
TTTTTCCACTACCTCCGTATTTCACCTCCGCGTGTTGCCAGTCCATTTCGTGTCCCGTTTCCTCGCAGTGTCTTGAGACGGCCGAACTCATGTCCTTTCTACTAACAGCCCTCTGGTGTTCTATCAGTCTTGTCGCCAATTTCTTGCTCGTTTCCCCAACATAATGTGTCTCGCAGTCCTTGCACCTAATATCGTAAACCACCCCTATTCGGTCCGTTTGGCTCACAGTGTCCTTAATTTTGGTCAGGGCCCTATGTAGAGTGTTCCTCGGTTTGTGTGCTATTTCAACACCGTGTTTCCTTAGCAGTCTGGCCGCTACCTCAGAAGCCCCTTTCAAGTAAGGGACCGTGACCCGCGTCGCGTCCGGTCGTCTGTCGTCCATCCTTCCCCTCTGTTGTCGTGCCGTCCACCTTTTTACCACCGAATTCGGGTAGCCGTTGTCCCTAAATACCTTCTTCAGGTGACTCCTCTCCTTCTTCTTGCTATCTTCCGTGGAACATACCTTTTCCACCCTAGACCACAGAGTCTTAATCACACTTCTTTTGTGGGTGGCCGGATGACAGCTGCCATAGTCCAGAAGTCGGTCTGTATGGGTGTCCTTTCTATAAACCCCCGTCATCAGTGTGGACCCGCTTCTCGTCACCATGACATCCAGGAATGGCAATTGGCCGTTCTCCTCTTTCTCCATCTCGAACTGGATGGCTTCATTCTTTGTATTCAGTCGCTCGAAGAAAGGTCCCACGTCTTCTTTATTCATAACGACAAAAACGTCATCCACGTACCTTACCCATAACTTCAATGAAGGTGGCGCATCCTCCAATACCTCCTCCTCGTAGCGCTGCATGGCCATTTCCGCCAAAACCACCGAGATTGGAGAGCCCATAGGCGTCCCAACCTTTTGATGAAATATTTTGTCCCTGAACTTGAAAAAGGTTGAGTCCAAACACAAATCGACCAGTCCCATCAATTCCTTAGCCGTCAGTTTTGACTTGTCTAGGAATTCGAGGTTACTCTCCATCGTTGACATAGCAGCCTGCCTTATTAGACCCTGTGGTAATGACGTGAACATGGCTTTGACATCAAACGACACCAAGCAATCATCCTCCCCCAAGCTGACTCCTCTAAGTCTCTCTACGAAGTCCGCCGAGTTGCTAAGCATCCTCTCTGAGAGACTTAGAGGAGTCAGCTTGGGGGAGGATGATTGCTTGGTGTCGTTTGATGTCAAAGCCATGTTCACGTCATTACCACAGGGTCTAATAAGGCAGGCTGCTATGTCAACGATGGAGAGTAACCTCGAATTCCTAGACAAGTCAAAACTGACGGCTAAGGAATTGATGGGACTGGTCGATTTGTGTTTGGACTCAACCTTTTTCAAGTTCAGGGACAAAATATTTCATCAAAAGGTTGGGACGCCTATGGGCTCTCCAATCTCGGTGGTTTTGGCGGAAATGGCCATGCAGCGCTACGAGGAGGAGGTATTGGAGGATGCGCCACCTTCATTGAAGTTATGGGTAAGGTACGTGGATGACGTTTTTGTCGTTATGAATAAAGAAGACGTGGGACCTTTCTTCGAGCGACTGAATACAAAGAATGAAGCCATCCAGTTCGAGATGGAGAAAGAGGAGAACGGCCAATTGCCATTCCTGGATGTCATGGTGACGAGAAGCGGGTCCACACTGATGACGGGGGTTTATAGAAAGGACACCCATACAGACCGACTTCTGGACTATGGCAGCTGTCATCCGGCCACCCACAAAAGAAGTGTGATTAAGACTCTGTGGTCTAGGGTGGAAAAGGTATGTTCCACGGAAGATAGCAAGAAGAAGGAGAGGAGTCACCTGAAGAAGGTATTTAGGGACAACGGCTACCCGAATTCGGTGGTAAAAAGGTGGACGGCACGACAACAGAGGGGAAGGATGGACGACAGACGACCGGACGCGACGCGGGTCACGGTCCCTTACTTGAAAGGGGCTTCTGAGGTAGCGGCCAGACTGCTAAGGAAACACGGTGTTGAAATAGCACACAAACCGAGGAACACTCTACATAGGGCCCTGACCAAAATTAAGGACACTGTGAGCCAAACGGACCGAATAGGGGTGGTTTACGATATTAGGTGCAAGGACTGCGAGACACATTATGTTGGGGAAACGAGCAAGAAATTGGCGACAAGACTGATAGAACACCAGAGGGCTGTTAGTAGAAAGGACATGAGTTCGGCCGTCTCAAGACACTGCGAGGAAACGGGACACGAAATGGACTGGCAACACGCGGAGGTGAAATACGGAGGTAGTGGAAAAAGCACCAGGTTATTCTTGGAAGCTTGGTCAAGTGATGATAATAGTGTCAATAGGTGCATCACTTTAAACCCAATTTATAAGGGGGCGAAGGATAGGCTGGAGAAGAAGCTTACTTCTTAATATGTTTATGTTGTGTGTTTTATTTGTTTTTGTTTCGACATGACGGTAGTGTGTTTCTTGATGTGTTTTGTATCATTCCATTTTATTTTCATTTTTATGTATGTAATTTTATTTATTTATGAAATTTACTAACGGTGGTGGCATGCGTTACATGACTTTTGTTCCGCGTACCGTTGTGGCATGCCACGTCGTACAGCTTTTATGCCCAATCTTGGGGGGCATTTTTTCATACTGCTTTTCTTATTTATTTCAATGTGTACTCTTCCTTTTTGTATGTTTATGATATTGATGGATTTTGTGTTCTTGTTCCAATTTCTTTTATTCGTGATATACATGCTACGCGGGACATTTGTTCCACGGGAGTGCACAGTGGTGCGACCCATCGGTAGCAGGGTGATTCCTTACAACTTTCACTATATTTTCTTTATATATATATGTACATATTTTTCTATGGTAAACTCGGTGAATGTTTTCAAGGAAGTATTGCACCTGTTATTTTATAGTTTTATTTATATTTGTTTCTCATTTGTGTTTTTGATTTGGTTTAACTGCGTCGGATTGTAACGGTTACTGTGGAGACCTGTCCCAGTGTACCAAATTCCTCTTATTTATGTACATTTCCATTGCTACCACTGTATTACCCTGAAGACGAACCCCGGACAGGGTTCGAAACGTCGGAATAAATTGACGAACGTCGAGTCCAGCGTATGCTTTCTCCCATAATAATGGTTCCTGGACTCCAGCTATTTACGAGTATATATATATATATATATATATATATATATATATGTATGTATATATATATACATACATGTATATATATAATATATATGTATATATATGTATATATATGTATATATATTTATCTGTCAATGTCTTTAATGATATTCGGTGTCCATACGGAAACAACATATTCCAAATGTGGACGAACTAACGATTCATATTGCTTGTTGTTGACTGATGGACTTTTGAAGTCAAAGGATCACGCAATTACTCCTAGAATCTAAGTTGCTTCCTCAGAGGTTGAAATACACTGCTTAGATGATTTGAGATCGTTACTGATAATTACGCCGAGATCTTTTTCACTATCCACTTTTGTTAACGAATTTCCAAATAACTATGTGCATTACCTTACATTTACTTGTATTAAATTTCACTAGTTAATTTTTAGACAATTGCTGTAATTTATTTAAATCTTCTTGAATATCTAATTGGTTTAAGTGATCATTTGCCATTCCGCACAGTTTTGTATCATCAGCAAATTTGAAAACAGTAGATTTTAGTCCATGGTCTATATCATTTATATATACTATGAATAGATGTGGCCCAAGAACGGAACCCTGAGGAACTCCACTTGTAACATTTTTCCATCTAGAAGTTTTTTCCATTTAAAATAACTCTCTGTTTTCGATCATTCAACCAATTACTAGTTCAACTTATAGGCTACCACTTATTCCGTGTGAAGCTAATTTAATAAGTAGTCTTTCGTGGTGGACGGTATCAAAAGCTTTTGCAAAGTCTAGATATATCAAATCAATATTGTTTCTTTTGTCATAATTCGAGATAACTGTGTTGTAGAATTCGATTAAGTCAGTCACGCAAAAAACGTTTTCGTCTGAAACCATGCTGGCTATCATTTATCAAACGGTTACTTTCTAAATGATGTTCGATAGCATCTCTGATGATAGTTTCCATCATTTTTTCTACGATTGAAGTCAAACTTATTGGCCTGTAGTTATTTGAATATGGGAGTAACTTTAGCTAGCTTCCATTTTCTCTTGGGACATCTTCGGATATGATGGATTTCTTGAAAATAATTTCTAATGGAACAACATTTTTCATTTCCTTTAAGATTCTTGGATGCCAACCGTCAGGCCCTGGTGTTTTATTAACTTTGAGTTTCTCTATACACCTTATATTTTTTTCTTTTATTATATTTACCGTAGCAAGGTTACCCTAGACTTTTCACAGGTTTCAGTGCGGAGTTCACTTTGAGGTGTTTCGTTTACGAATACTGAGCTAAAATAGTTGTTTAAGATATCACACATTCCTTCATTTGAATATTCAAGTTGACCATCAGCAGATAATAGTGGACCAATGTGATTCCTAACAACCTTTTTATCTCTAATGTAACTATGGAATTCTTTGGGTTCTCTTTGGATTTATCAGCGATATTCATTTCGTATTGTCGTTTTCGTTTTTTTAATTGTCTTTTTTAATTATTTCAGTATTAATACATAACCTTGATAGTCATTAGATGTACCCGAGCACTTGTATTTCTTATAAGCCTGTCTCTTTTCAGCAATACTTTTTTCAGTTTCTTTGTCAAGCTATTTTAGGCGAGCCTGATTTGGGGGACGTCTGTCCTTAAAAGGGATGTAAGTATAAATCATCTTATATACATATGACAAGGCTTTTTTCTCCTTTCAAGGGAGGTAACCAAAAAGAAAAACGCATAAAATCATTCCCACCCATTCCATCCCTAAATACACTCCACTCCCCTCCACCCTCCCTCTTATCTTAGCACCTCCTGGATGACGGGTCATCCCTGCACCTTGTCCAATGCCCTGGGTCAGAGGCAGTGTCGCAAGTCACAGCACATCCACAGCAAGGCCGCTTAGTAAGCTTATTATTAATATTTCCCACATCTGATCTAGAGGTCTTTCGCTAATTTTTGCCTGCCAATCTGTAAGCTGAAGCTCCTGAGGTAGTCCCATAAACTGAGCATTACTGGAATCGTGTATTTTAGAAACACAAGTATCTATTCTAAAAAATTTTAGTAGTTTGAATCTAACTAAGTTGTGATCGCTATTTGCAACAGTTTCACCGACATCTACATCGGTTATCATGCCTTCGCGGCTAGTGATCAATAGATCGAGTAAGTTTCCATGACTTTCACCAACACAAACAATTAGGTTACACTTTCCTGCTTACATCAGGGTTTTTTATCGGATGGGATTCAGTTGCCGTCATTAATATGTATATGTATATATATATGTATATATATGTATGTATATATGTATATATATATGTATATGTATGTATATATATATATGTATATATATATGTATATATATATGTATCATCATCATATCTTGTCGCACCAGAACCGTGTCCATATAAGGGCAGTTTCATTTGCTTCCCTAAGGTCTTGGTCGGAGCAATGGGGACTCAATGGACATTCCCGGAGAACGTGGAACATCGTCTGTACTTCGCCACAGGGACATTGGGGGCTATTGGTGTATCCCCACTTGTGTTTGTTTTCTTTCGTTTTGCCCACCTTGGCTCTTCCTCTGTTTAAGGTAACCCAGTCCTTCCTGGTTAGGTTTGCTCCTGGGGGCAAGGTCTCGTTTGGGCATGGTATGGCCTCGTTATGGCCCAGATTGTCATATTCCTGCCAACATTTTAGTCTATGGGCCACAGCTTGGGTTGGATCCAGTCCCTCCACCGTCATGAAGCTTTGGCGAGACTTCAGTCTCTGTCCAACCTGAGGGTGACCGTATAGTGGATGCCTAGGATCATTTTGTTGTTTATATTTTTCTATCTTGGTAATTATTTCGCGCCGAATGTGGGGAGGTGGAATCCCTGCCAGTCTGTAGATAGTATGTAATGGCGTTGGTTTTAGGGTACCTGTAATTATTCGACACGACCTGTTCAGTTCTGGATCTATTTTGTGTGCATGGCATGACCTGGCCCATACTGGTGCGCAATATTCTGCAGTGGAGTAACACAGTGCCAAAGCTGTTTGTCGCAGGGTGTTTGGATCTGTTCCCCAGCTGGTGGTGGCAAGTTTGCTGAGGAGGTTGTTTCTGGTTGAGATTTTTCCAATCAACTTGTTGATATGCTCTTTGTAAGAGAGAGTCCTGTCGAGAGTAACACCTAAATAGACAGGGTGTGGGTGGTGTGCCAGATCAGTGTTGTTCCATCTGATTCGTAGCTCTCTCTTGGCTTGGTGATTTTTAAGGTGGAATGCACACACCTGTGTTTTGTTTGCGTTCGCATTGAGATGCCACTTTTTGTAGTACGTGGAGAGTGTGGTTAGGGCCTCTGATAGTCGGTCTTCGATGGTGTTGAAGGAATCAGACTGAGTGGCAATGCACAGATCATCTGCATAGATGTACCTATGGGTATTCTGATACTGTGGCTGGTCATTGGTATAAATGTTGAACAGTGTTGGAGCCAACACAGATCCTTGTGGGAGTCCGTTCTTCTGGAAACGGTACCTGCTTTTCTTGCCATCCATTTCCACATAGAAACGGCGGTTTGTTAGAAGAGACTGGATGATGTGAACCAAGGTGTGATTCTGTAGTGTTTTGGCGACTTTCAAGAGGAGTGCCCTATGATTGACTGTATCGTAGGCGGCTGTAAGATCTACAAAGACAGCGCCAGTGATTTTCTTTTTCTCGAATCCATCTTCAATATATTGCGTTAGGTTCAATACCTGACTGCAGCATGAGCGGCCTGGTCTAAAGCCTGCTTGATCAGCTGAAAGTTGTTCATCAACTGTTCCCTCAATGCGTGCAAGGATCATTCTTTCATACAGCTTGTATAAGGTACACAAGAGGGATATTGGTCTATAGCTTTTAGGAGATGATGGATCTTTCCCTGGTTTGAGAAGGGCCACTACTCTGGCTTTTCTCCATATCTTAGGAATTTGGTAGGACATGGCGCAGTTGTTAAATAAGGTCAGTAGCCATGTCTTGGCGTTTTCCCCAAAATGTTGTATCATCTCTGGAGTGATGCCATCCTCTCCAGAGGCCTTGCCGCATTTCAGATGTTTCATTGCAGCATTTAAATCAGCTAGTGTGAAGGGTACAAGGCCTTGTTTACAATCTTGCATGATGCAACCCATCTCATGCTTCATTTTCTTTAAAAAGCCTCTCTCTTTATTGGCTGGCTTGCCGTTGAGTAGCATTTGATTAGCCACCTGGTTCGGTGTGACAGCAGCTACTCTGGGCTGGGGGGCCTTGTCTGAATTGAGTTTTTTAATTGTTGCCCAAGCTTTCTTGCTGTTATGGGTCATGTCAATATTAGTTATGATCTCATGCCAGCGTTCTTTCCTTTCCTCGCTGATTGAGGCAAGTAGGCTATCTCCGAGCTCAGTGGTACTTTCAGAGAGAGGATCTTCATTATATGCCTGAATATACTCGTTGTATTGGTCTTTGCTTTGCTCAGAGAGGCCAGGGATGTAATTCTTTCTGCATCCTCTGGGGATGTTTGCCTTTGCAACCCTCCAAACTTGTGTTTGGAATTCACCATAATGTTTGGGTGCAGGGATGATGTTAGTAAGAGCATCTTCTAGGTCTGTTGTAAAACCTACCCAATTGGCTCTGCGAAAGTTAAACCTCGGCTTGGGCTTTATTATTTGGGGTCTGATCACTGGTCTTACTGTGATTACAATTGGGCGGTGTTGGGTTTTTGGTATTGGGTCGCCGATGGATTTATCAAAGTTTAAGACGTGCCTAGATGATACAAATGCTAGGTCGGGGTTGTAACCCCTTCTCCATCGTGCACTTTGGAAGGATGGGCTATCCTTCGCATCATGGAGGATTGTTAGGTCCTTTGATGTTGCCCAATTCTCCACTGCTTCCCCATCTATATTTGTATGGCTGTACCCCCAGGTAGTACTGTGGCTGTTAAAATCACCGACAAGCAAACTTGCCTTGTCGATTTGGGGTATATTTGGCCATGTGAAGGGGGTTGATGGGGGTTTGTACACTGTAGTGACGTTGAGGTGTACAGTGTCTACCTGTAGGATCTCTAGCCCTCTTTCCGAATAGTCAATACTGTTCTTGATAATTGACTTGTCTCGTGCATAAATTGCGCTGCCATGAACGGGGCTTGCGTGATGGATGATTAGGTGCATACCAGATATTTTTGGTGGCACATGATCCTTGTGTGTTTCCTGTAGACACAATATGTCAGTGTCCAGGTTAGCGAGAATCTCAGATTTTGATGCAGACATTCCCTCAATGTTGACACTGAGGACTCTAAACTTGGTCGACGACATGTCCTGGGGCCGAGGGTTCATCCTTTTACCACCCCAGGAGTGAGCACGGGTCTGTGCGTGGTGTAGCAATTAGTCTCCGAAGATTAACAGGGGCACACACATATATATACAAACACACACACACACATACATATATATATATATATATATATATATATATATATATATATATATAGAGAGAGAGAGAGAGAGAGAGAGAGAGAGAGAGAGAGAGACAGAGAGAGAGAGAGAGAGAGAGAGAGAGAGAGAGAGAGAGAGAGAGAAAGAGAGAGAAAGATTTTTCAGTTGGTTGTGTATCAACTATCCAAGGTTATCTATTACCCGCGGGATACTTTAATGGTTACTCGGGTATCACTCTCTGCTTCAAAGTATCTCCGATGTCAAAAGAAATGAAGTAGGGAAAGAGGGGAGAAGGGGAGAGGGAGGGAAAAAGAAAGGAAGGGAAAAGGAGGGAAATTAAAAAAGGAAGAGGAAATAGCAAAAAGAGAGGTCATCATCATCGTCGTCGTCATCATCATCATCATCATCATCATCATCATCATCATCATCATCATCATCATCATCATCATCATCATCATCATCATCATCATCATCATCATCATCATCATCATCATCATCATCATCATCATCATCATCATCATCATCATCATCATCATCATCATCGTCATCGTCATCGTCATCGTCATCGACATCATCATCATCATCATCATCATCATCATCATCATCATCATCATCATCATCATCATCATCATCATCATCATCATCATCATCATCATCATCATCATCATCATCATCATCATCATCATCATCATCATCATCATCATCATCATCATCATCATCATCATCATCATCATCATCATCATCATCATCATCATCATCATCATCATCATCATCATCATCATCAAGTTATACTGGAGTGTTCGAGGACCGTTGCCGACCACTGTGGAGTTGCGGGTTTCAGGCATGTGGGGAGGGGGGGGATGTGTGTGTGTGTGTGTGTGTGTGTGTGTGTGTGTGTGTGTGTGTGTGTGTGTGTGTGTGTGTGTGTGTGTGTGTCTGTGTGTGTGTGTGTGTGTGTATGTGTGTGTGTGTGTGTGTGTGTGTGTGTGTGTGTGTGTGTGTGTGTGTGTGTGTGTGTGCGTGCGTGCGTGTGTGTGTGTGTGTATATGTGTGTGCGTGCGTGCGTGTGTGTGTGTGTGTGTGTGTGTGTGTGTGTGTGTGTGTGTGTGTGTGTGTGTGTGTGTGTGTGTGTGTGTGTGTGTGTGTGTGTGTGTGTGTGTGTGTGTGTGTGTGTGTGTGTGTGTGTGTGTGTGTGTGTGTGTGTGTTTACGCACGCGTTCGGTCCATTTTGGGAATCGGCCCTTGAATAGGAATAGAATGAAGTGAAATTTTGCTGGCTTTCGTTTTATTGGGGTCGAACACTTACTCGCTTACAAGACCAACAAATAGACAACGTTATTCTGATCGTTGTATTTCATATTTAATTCAAAAGGCTTTCCTAAAACTGAATAACATCGTCTGGAAACAGACAGGAATATTAGTAAGCCTGAAGTAAATGTAGCACAAAGACGAATAAAAAAGATGGTAATTAAACAGAAAAAAAATCGGGTGAATTGGGCGTACAACAGAATGTCGACAAAATAGGACGACACGACAAAATGTTGACATTATGAAGCGAATGTGCAACAAACTTATCAAGACCAAGTGAATATATTTTTATTTATCACATAGTAATACTTACGTATTGTGATTTCAGTTTATATATATTAATTTGTGTGTTTGAAAAAATGTGTTTGAAAATTTATTGTAGTTGAAAGAAATCTAATTACATTTGATTTGTTTTTTCCTCACTTAAGGTGAATTTACAATGGTTTGTAAGGAAATTCGGGGCTGGGCCTCCGCGTCACTTCAGTTCACTCCAAGGTCAACAACATAACATTGATCTGGAGGCTTGATAACAGACACCGGAATGTTATTTTTCATGAAGATATTTATTGTACCAATAACAGTCTGGAAGGCAAGACCTGACAGAACAGTGTTAACCCATTCAACTCCGATGACAAGATGTCTTGTCATTTGGTCAAATAAAACAAAAAATCATAAAACACCAAAATGTTTGATCAAACACCAGAAAAATATGACGTCAGTCCTCGCACGAAGCGAGGACTGACGTCATATTTTTCTGGTGTTTGATCAAACATTTTGGTGTTTTATGATTTTTTGTTTTATTTGACCAAATGACAAGGAATCTTGTCATCGGAGTTTAATGGGTTAAATGATGAAGCTAAAGTATTGCAGAAAACAAAAGGTGTATCCACTCTTTGGAAAGTTTCATAGAGTTGTCTAGAAAATGGTGATTATCAGCCTGAGCATTTGCGAACACATTAGAGGGACTAGACTACACGTTATGATATATGGTTTATTTCCTTCATTTGGGTCAGATATAGACCAAATAGTCGCTGGGATGAAGTCTTATGACATATGAAAACATCGATTTCTTTTCTTATTATTATTTTTCCTCACCCATGCTAATCCCCACTTCCACATTCTCATCGACTACCTTCAAGATATAAAATTATTTCAACAAACATTTCGACCACAAACATATACTCTCACATGTTTATACTGCGTGTGTGTGCAAACAGGAATCATTTCTTCTAAGTCCAGTAAAATGAGAATACAGAAATACATCAGGATTCCGTTTATTTCTGTTTTTTCTATTTTACTAGAAACCACTGTACTAGAGGACTTCAACCTATTTGTACATAACTCCCTTGCCTTTGTAGTACTGCTGCTTAGTCTTCTGTTAACTACTTAATTACTTAAAGAAATACGTTTAACATCCTCTAACTAATCCTAGTTATGGGTCTAAGAACCCCGTTAGAGATTATATAGTCAGGTTGGTGATGAAAAGACCCACGGATCAAGAGTGCGGAAAATAAACTCGATTAAACTTTACCCAATATCGAAGACAAGTTGGGGGTAAGTTATAAGCAGTCTGTTCAAGGGCGTAATAAGATTTGTGCTTAGCAGATAACCAGCGCTTCTATCCTTGGGGACGATATTGTACCGAAGAGGTGGGATCATTGAGGTCAAGTTCAAGGAGAAATCTAAGGAGGGGGGGGGGTCTAGCTCAAGGAGAGAAGAATTTAGATTAAAAATGGATTTTGTGTTTCAATGCGTTTTAGGCCCCAGCTTCATGTTTATCATTGATATAACTATCATTAAAGCACAAACAATATAGACAAATTCAAAGAGAATCCTTCGCTGATAAATCCAAAGAGAATCCCAAAGAATTCTATGGTTACATTAGAAATAAAAAGGTTGTTAGGAATCACATTGGTCCACTATTATCTGCTGATGGTCAACTTGAATATTCAAATAAAGATATGTGTAATATTTTACACAATTATTTTAACTCGGTATTCGTAAACGAAACACCTCAAAGTGAACTCTAAACTGAAACCTGTGAAAAGTGTAGGGTGAACTTACTCACTACGGTAAATACATAAGAATATAAGAATAAAGGAGACTGCAAGAGACCATAAGGCCTACACTAGGCAGCTACGCATCCATCACCACCTGTCATCCCCCCCATCCATAAAGTTGTCTAATCGTTTCTTAAAACAACTGATAGTTTCAGCGCTTACTACATGGTTACAAAGTTTATTCCATTGGTCGACCACCCTATTAGTAAACCAATTCTTGCCTATTTCCTTTTGAAATCTAAATTTGTCCTGCCCTCTTGTCCTAATATGATGACCTTGTTTGCATCATCCTTGTTAAAGCCTTTGATCCACTTGAACACCTCTATTAGATCACCCCACACTCTGCGTCTTTCCTGAGAGTGTAAGAGGTGCCTAAGCCTCTCTTCGTGACGCAAATTTCTGAGTACATATATCATTTTGGTTATTCTTCTCTGTACTGATTCTAGTGAATTGATGTCAATTCTGTAGGACGGAGACCAAAACTGTACCGCATAGTCAAGGATGGGTCTAACTATCGCTAGATAGAGTTCGAGAATCACCTCTGCACTTCTATTCGTTACCGTCCTAGCAATGAAACCTAATGCTCTGTTTGCTTTATTCCTGGGGCTAATGCACCGTTTCCTGGTTTTAAGGTCCGGACTCACTAGAACTCCCAAGTCTCTCTCCCACTAGGTTTTCTCTAAAAGCATGTTATCTAAGCTGCATCTATTTTCGGGATTGTGTAGCCCTACGTTTAACACGGTACACTTAGAGATATTGAAGTTCATTTGCCATTTCACCGACCATGTGAGGAATTTTTGTTAAGATCATCCTGCAGAATCTCCTGACCTAATTAGGCGTCCTATTTTAGTGTCGTCCGCAAACTTACTAACATCACTATTTATCCCGTCGTTTAAGTCGTTTATGTACATAATGAACAACAAGGGACCCAAAACCGAGCCCTGGGGGACCCCACTGGTAACATTCTAACACTTTTTCTCCTATGCCATGGGCTTTGATTTTATTTAGTAGTCTCTGGTGTGGCACCTTATCGAACGCTTTGCTAAAGTCAAGGTAAATAATATCGTAATTATCATTGTTATCTGACGCCTTATATACTTTAGTGTAAAAGGATAGAAGATTAGTCACACATGACTTACCCTTGGAGAAACCATGCTGTGAATCACGAATTAAATTATGTCTTTCGATGTGTTCTCTGAGTCTATTTACTATTACTGATTCAAGTATTTTTCCTATAACCGATGTCAAACTGATTGGCCTGTAGTTGCATATAGACGATCTATCTCCCTTCTTAAAAACAGGAACAACGTTTGCTTGCCTCCAAGCAGTAGGCACAAAACCAGTGTCTACTGATTTATTAAATATTTCAGTTAACTGGTCGCAGATTTCAAATTTACACTCCTTAAGCATTCTCGGAAAAATTTCGTCTGGACCCGGGGATTTTGTAGCTTTAAGTCTTTCAATCTGCTTGACTACTTCTACTTTACTAATGCTGATATTAGATAGACTACTTTCTTCATCCCCTCTGAAAATCGGATCGCAGTCAGGTACTTTATCTAACCTCTCATTAGTAAACACCGATAGAAAATAATTGTTAAACTCCTCACTCATTTTTTCCTCCGATTCTATCATGACATTTTCATCGTTTTTAATTGGTGTGTGTGTGTGTGTGTGTGTGTGTGTGTGTGTGTGTGTGTGTGTGTGTGTGTGTGTGTGTGTGTGTGTGTGTGTGTGTGTGTGTGTGTGTGTGTGTGTGTGTGTGTGTGTGTGTGTGTGTGTGTGTGTGTGTGTGTGTGTGTGTGTGTGTGTGTGTGTGTGTGTGTGTGTGTGTGTGTGTGTTGTGTGTGTATGTGTGTGTGTGTGTGTGTGTGTGTGTGTGTGTGTGTGTGTGTGTGTGTGAGAGAGAGAGAGAGAGAGAGAGAGAGAGAGAGAGAGAGAGAGAGAGAGAGAGAGAGAGAGAGAGAGAGAGAGAGAGAGAGAAAGAGAGAGAGAGATAGTGAGTGTGTGAGGGGAAGAGAAAATATGCATGAAAAGGAAAACTTAAATGAAAACCGAGAATGGAAACGGGAAGAAGGGAGAGGGGAGGGGAAAGGGGAGAGAAGGTCTAGGTAAGACAAGTAAGGAAGGGGAAAATAGGGGACGGGGAGAAGGGGGGAAGGGGAAGGAGGAGTGGAGAGAGAGGTAAGTGGGCGGGAGATAAGGGAAGAGTGAACGAAAGACAATGATAACTATGAGAAAAATAACAGACTGAACGATGAAACTGACATTAAAACACTGTGATTTCTTTTGCCACAGACAGTTTAACTCTACTTAGGATAGATTATTATTATTATTGTTAATTATTATTATTATTATTATTATTATTATTATTATTATTTTTTTTTTTTTTATGCAGCTACTAGTCGTGACCCGCAGAGCGGGCTGACTAAGGCTGACTTAGACCACACAATGAAATCAACCCATCACTTCCTCAATTCCTGACTTGTCAGTTAAAAATGTCAGTTAATCTTATCAGTTGAAATTACTCAACTAAACTTCTCAGTAAAAAATGCTTAGTTAAACTTCTCGGTTGAAAGTGTCAATTAAACTTCTCCATTTGCTCAGTTACTCGCAACGTTCTGTCACCGATCCTAAATTCAGGTAATGTATTCTCATACACCCGTATTGTATTGACCCTAATGTTTGGACTCTTTGCTAAAATAAATTCGCCCGACGATATTCAGACTAGAACTTTTATGCTGTTTCCCTTCGTGAAGGGCGTGCATAGAAATTCATAGAAAACTGTGTTTTAACACACCTAATATATATAGGAAATATAGATGACGTATGTGTACGTGTTAAGTTTATATTAGGTTAAAGAAGGAAATTGGCAAAAATTGGCTTAACAACAGAGTTATCAACGAATGGAATAGACTTAGTAACCATGTAGTGAGCGCTGAAACAATGGGTTGTTTTATGGATGGGGATGACAGGTGGTGAGGAAGATTGAAGTGCCTGGTGTAGGCCTTACGGTCTCTTGTAGTCTCCTCTATTTTTTTTTTTTTTTTTTTTTTTTTTTTAGGCTATCGACCTATAAGGAGGTCATTAATTAAGCCTGGTGTGAATTTGTACAGTCTCGACGTAGTGTGTGTGAGTCTCCTATATTCATATGTTCTTAAGTATAGAGTGCATGACTTGTGCATGACTATGTATAAGCATAACATAGAAGTCTCTCAGAAACCCTGGAAATCATGTAATACCTCTTTCTCTTAAATTGTATCTTAATAATCCTTTAACGATTTCTCTATGTCACATCTTAGCCCTATGGCGGGTGAGGCTCCGTTGGCCGGCACTCGATCCCAGTTT
Organism: Oratosquilla oratoria; assembly: GCF_046742065.1. NCBI lineage: Eukaryota > Metazoa > Arthropoda > Malacostraca > Stomatopoda > Squillidae > Oratosquilla > Oratosquilla oratoria. The sequence goes on along the minus strand of NC_134781.1, from coordinate 34,712,218 downwards.
TGATGAAGAGGAATATGGGTCGGTAGCTGTCACCTGTTTTTTTCAGGATTTCTTTAAAGAGGCCCTTCAGGGTGTAGCAAAGTCACGCCTTGAAGAATTCGTTTTCTATAGCATTCGCGTACCGTAATTAATTTCTGTATCAATAATTGTCACCCCGCTAGAAATAGTATTATGCAAATATAACACTGTTGAAACTTTTATGTACCAAATATTAATATGTAAATATCTATAAATGTTAGTAGTAGTAGTCTGTATGGTTAGAATTGTACTACGTAAGCAAAATTGTTCGCAGTGCCAAGACTTATTTGCCTACACTCGCATTGTTGATTCCAATAAACAAATCCCGAGAGAACTGGATTATTCTTAATCCTATCCATTCTCTCAGGGACGAGCTCCATTACCATTATGTAGTAACATACACTACAAGGGTACTAATCAATTATTTTATAAATATTTCTATATATACTTATCTATTTCTCTATTTATCCATTTACTTATTTGTTGGTTTATCTGATCATTCATTCATTCATTCATTCATTTATTCATTTATTTTATTTATTTATGCATGTATTGATTAATTTATTTATCTATTTATTCATTTTGTTTATACATTTGTTTATTTGTTCATTCCCTTATATGTTTATTTATCTATTCATTAAATAGTTAATTAATTGATTATTCAATTGATTATTTAATTATCATTTGGTCTTACTACATGTACTTAAATCTTAACATGTAACCTGCCTTATTATCTAATGCCGATTGACACAGTGATCCTGCTCATAGGATCACCTCCGAGGGAATGTCCACTGAGGACATGGCTGCATCTGCTTGAAGATGGATCAGGAGTCTGACTGGAAGTTTACCCCAGCATTGAATGAATACTTTAAGGTGTGTACAAATGACAAAATTATAGTCACCCCTAAATATTAGTAGTTTTCTTATATATATATATATATATATATATATATACAGTTATATATATATATATATATATATATATATATATATATAGTGCATATATATGAATATTATATATATATGTATATATATATATATATATATATATATATGTATATACATACATGTATATATATTTTGCAGTAATTCACAAGGCACACGTGAATATAATATGCAGAAAAAACCACTGTAACTGTATATTCCTTGATAATGTCTTAAATAGACGAAAACGTTCGGACTAAGCTTCTTATTTCCCAGTGTTTTTTTCTGTATGTGTATATATATACATATATATATATATATAATATATATATATATATGTATATATATGTATATATATATAAAATACATATATATGTATATATACATATATATATGTATATACCTGTATATATGTATATATATACATATATATGTATATATATATATACATATATATATACTTATGTATATATATATATATATATGTATGTATACATATCCATATATTGTATATATATATATATATGTATATACATATATATATATATATATATATATATATATATATATATATATATATATATTGGATGATGGAGAACATAAACACAGGGGAAGGCTCGGAACCCTAAACACTCTAACGTTTCGTTCGCGTAGAACTTCTTCAGAGAGTGTATGTAGAACTGCAATTGAAGTTTATATACTAAATCTCATTATCTTTTCGGACACTTGGGAAAGGTCGTTTTTCTGGCGTGTTTTAGAATTAAAATACTAGTTTCTTTAGCTAAATTGATAAACCCTCCTCGATGATTTGATGAATTATTAGTTGAAATATATGCTGATTCAACAATTCTTCTAGTGAATTTATCAAAACCTTTATGTAGCACTTCAACTTCTCTCCAGTTTGGTAAATGATCGAATTTTTCCGCATGAACTACTAAAGAATTAGATGTCCTATGTGCTTTTATGTCGTTTTTATGTTCATAAATTCTTTTTTCTAATCCTCTTGATGATTCGCCAAAATAAGCCATTGAGCAACTATTGCACGGGATTTTGTATACGACGCTGTTTTCGGAATTGGTTCTCTTTTTAGAAGTCTTTATTAAATCACCTATCCTCTTGTTAGTAATTTTAGCTATGTTTATACCTGATTTTGTTAAATATTTGTCTATTATTGGTGACGTTTCTGAGCCAGGTACTGATATAAAATTTGTATTATTTTTATCATTTCTCTCTTTCTTTCCGCGATTGTAAATATTTATTGCTTTTCTTTTTGTTCTTTTCAACATTCCTTCTAGATATCCAAGTTTGTCAAAGAGTGGTATAGTAATAGGATTTTTTCTCAGGGTACTACGAATCTGTAGGTGACTTGATACAGGTCTTTAAAATTCTAAAGGGAATTGACAACATCAAAAGTGACCAAATTTTTACATTGAATGAGAATCAGACAAGAAACAATGGTCTCAAACTGTCCGTAAATAGATTCATTTTGGAAGTAGGTAGAAACAACTTTGCCAACCGTGTAGTTAATGAATGGAATAAACTTCCTGCACAGGTAGTGCAATGTAGTTCAGTTCGAAGCTTTAAGAATCATTTAGATAAATACCTAAGTAAGATGCTGTAATGATTATCATTTATCTTATATTATTTGTTTTTGTTTTGTTATCATTTGTCTGTCTGATTTTAATTTATTATTAGCTATATGTCAATTTATTATTGTTTGCTATTTACCTGTTTGTTTATTATTTAACTATACCTATGAATTTATTTATGTATTTTATTTGTTATTTACATTATTATAGTTTTTATTTATTATTTTTTTATTAATATGATTTTTTTTTTTTTTACATCCGACTTAGATATGGATCAAAAGGTCTCCTGTCGGCATGCTCCGCCTTTGTAATCCTTTGTAATACCTAGAAGGCGAATTTGATTACATTATGAAAACCTTTGACAAACTTGGATATCCAGAGGGAATGTTGAAAAGAACAAAAAGAAAAGCAATAAATATTTACAATCGCGGAAAGAAAGAGAGAAATGATAAAAATAATACAAATTTTATATCAGTACCTGGCTCAGAAACGTCACCAATAATAGACAAATATTTAACAAAATCAGGTATAAACATAGCTAAAATTACTAACAAGAGGATAGGTGATTTAATAAAGACTTCTGAAAAGAGAACCAATTCCGAAAACAGCGTCGTATACAAAATCCCGTGCAATAGTTGCTCAATGGCTTATTTTGGCGAATCATCAAGAGGATTAGAAAAAAGAATTTATGAACATAAAAACGACATAAAAGCACATAGGACATCTAATTCTTTAGTAGTTCATGCGGAAAAATTCGATCATTTACCAAACTGGAGAGAAGCTGAAGTGCTACATAAAGGTTTTGATAAATTCACTAGAAGAATTGTTGAATCAGCATATATTTCAACTAATAATTCATCGAATCATCGAGGAGGGTTTATCAATTTAGCTAAAGAAACTAGTATTTTAATTCTAAAACACGCCAGAAAAACGACCTTTCCCAAGTGTCCGAAAAGATAATGAGATTTAGTACATAAACTTCAATTGCAGTTCTATATACACTCTCTGAAGAAGTTCTACGCGAACGAAACGTTAGAGTGTTTAGGGTTCCGAGCCTTCCCCTGTGTTTATGTTCTCCATCATCCAAATAATTTGTCTAAAATACTTATCAATATATATATATATATATATATATGTATATATATATGTATATATATATATATAATATATATATATATACATATATACATATATAAATATATATATGTATATATATATACATATATATATGTATATATATGTATATTACACACACACACACACATATATATATATTTATATATATATATATATATATATGTGTGTGTGTGTGTGTGTGTGTGTGTGTGTGTGTGTGTGTGTGTGTGTGTGTGTGTGTGTGTGTGTGTGTGTGTGTGTGTGTGTGTGTGTGTGTGTGTGTGTGTGTGTGTGTGTGTGTGTGTGTGTGTAATGTAGAGTACTGCTCTGGAGTGGTCGACTTGGATACCACCTCTTGAGGACGAAGGTGCTGGTTCGATTCCCAACGACCTCTTTCCCAATCTATCCTTGCACTCCTCGCCATGTTAAGGTCATTATAATTAATTTAGTTTGAATTATTTTATTTCGTATATTCAAAATTTTCTACAAAATACAATTGAAGACTTCTCACAGCATATACTGTCCCTTTTTCTACTTATATATATATTTTTTACCATCTCAGTCCATTTCTTTGGAAAGGTATTATCGTCAGGACCAGAAGCGCTGGTTATCGATCCCTCCCTTCCTCCAGCCCTCTCTCTCTCTCTCTCTCTCTATCTATCTATCTATCTATCTATCTATCTCTCCCTGTATCTAACACGCACACGTGTGTGTGTGTGTGTGTGTGTGTGTGTGTGTGTGTGTGTGTGTGTGTGTGTGTGTGTGTGTGTGTGTGTGTGTGTGTGTGTGTGTGTGTGTGTGTGTGTGTGTGTGTGTGTGTGTGTGTGTGTGTGTGTGTGCGTGTGTGTATGTGTGTGTGTGTGTGTATGTGTGTATGTTTGGGTGTGTACGCGTGCGCGTGTGTGCGTGTACGCGGATGTGTATACACGAATGCATGCCATAATCTGATAAAAAGCGATATTTTGTTTGGTACGTTTTCTGTCAAGTAACAGAAAACGTCACTTGGGAGTCTTAGGGGCTTCTCACTTTCTCAATTTCTATTCACCAACTAGCATTTTCTTGATACATTGTTCAGCTATTTTGGTACCATCCTGCCATCATTCGACACCATTATGGAACACAAACTAGCTTGTCTCCATGCTTTATCACTGTAACTCAATGTAACAATGAAATTATTCGATTAAAAATATATATGAATATGATTTTATTGTATCCAGGTCTATTAAGAAACTAAAATATGGTTTATTCACGATTTTTCTCTTCATGTTTGAGAATTCAATGTTGATAAGATGAATTGGCAGCTGGTGCGCGTGCTTGTATAAATTACAATAAAGGGAAGAGCCTACGCCAGGAAACGTTTAGCTGCTACCAAGGTCGTCATATTTGCCCTAAGTGCTTGCACATCGATGGTGGTTGGTTTCGAACGTTAGAATTTTTTATTTATTCATTTATTTATTTATTTCAAGTTTCAATAGTCTTGGTACTTCTTCTTCTTTTTTTTTTGGGGGGGGGTGTTCAGTTACATTTCGTGAGTGTGAAGTCTCTGGTTCAATTTCTAAGGGTTCCGGCTGATTAACACTTGCCCTTTGAAGTCCAAGTATACACCGCTAAGGCAAAGGTGACGGCTCCGGCCGTAGCAAAATCTGCCCTGACGTAAAACTGCGAGTATATGGTTACATTTCATGTTTTTGCTCATTCATTTACCTATCTATTCAACGATTTATTCATTTGTCTATCAGTTGCTAGTTAGTTAATCAACTCATTCATTCATTGTAATATATTCATTTAATCATCTATTAGTTTATTGATTTATTTATTGATCTATTTCTATTTGTTTATTAATTCACTTATTAATTTATTTTTAGTTATTCTATTCATTTAATTATTTACTAATATGTTTATTCATTTTTTTTATTAATTTATTTTTCATCCGCTTTTTTATTTCAGCTACTGACTCGCTCTTTTTTTTACTTCAGTCAAAATGTGGACCTTTGAGTCCCGAAGAAAAAAAAAAATGTAAAAGAAAGAAGAAATGAGCCATTGGAGATCGCCATACTCCACTGCATCCAGGTGAATTTGAGCTTTCCATCATCCTACTATAGAGTCGCTTTTCTCTTGAAAATCTCCTCACCTCACCTCACCACCCAGATACAATTTGATCCAAGGGAATCTCGCCCTTATATCATTATACAATAAACTCGCTTTTCCCATATATACCTATTCAGTTTCCAGATGTCCAATGGTGCAAAGGAAATTTGGACTATATGTGACACCCGTTTAGGGTCACTTTTCCTTTGGAAATACTTCCAGTCCAATTCGCAGCTGACCTGTTTTCTTGGCCCTCGTCACACCAACCATCTGACCGGTCTGTCCAGCTGTCTGTTCGTCTGTTTGTCTGCCTACATATACAGGAGCATTCACATACCTGTACTTTCTCCTCCTCCTCCTCCTCCACCTCCTCCTCCACCTCCCCTTCCTCCTCCTCTTCCTGTTTAGGAAAGTAACTGTATTAAGTGTTATGCAATAAATATCCCATGAACTTTAGATACGTCCCTATGGACCAGTCACGCTGAATTGTTTTTGTAAATGAAAACTAATTTTTCATTCTTCCTCTCCTCCTCCTCCTCCTCTTCTTCTTCTTCTTCTTCTTCTTCTTCTTCTTCTTCTTCTTCTTCTTCTTCTTCTTCTTCTTCTTCTTCTTCTTCTTCTTCTTCTTACTCTTCCTTCTCATCCCCCTCCTCCTTAAAAGCCCATAGAGACAAAGATATTTCACAACTTAAAGCTACATAGCAGTATTAAGGATAGGTCGGGTGTTGGTCTGAGGGCTCACAAGGGATGACCTCCAGGACCTAAGGAAGAAGGATGAGTGCGGTTATGTGCTATGGAGGCGTTTGTTTTTATCAAGTATTATCTAATAAATCTTAAAAAAAAAAAAAAAAAACGATGTTGAGGCCAGAACAAAAAACGTCCCGTTAACAGTATTACATAAGCTGAGGTATTGGCGTGGGATTGAAGATTGTATCCTTGGGATGATTGCGTCGAGTGTGTGAAGTGTCTGGTTCGATTCCGCACGCCTTTTCTAATCCAAATTTCATAAAACTTGAGCTTAAAACAACATCCCGCGAACAGTGTTACATAAGTTGTGATGTTGATGAGGGATTGACGACTGTAACTTTGGGTGAATCACCTCGAGTGTGGAGGTTCTTATTCCGCACACCTCTTCTAATCCAAATTCCATATAACTTGAGCTTGAGCACACTTATCCTCGTGTTTCTGAGATAGGAACGAAGCTTACTACACATCCTTGAAACACATGAAAATTAAAAACTTTCTTTATTTCTGCTCGCTGACCGAGCGAGTTAGAGCGTCGCTACTTTGTTACAGCAGCCAACGAGTTGGACCAAGGTCATGATTCATCAAATTCTACGTTACAAAGTCCTCTGTGAGGGGCGGTTAACACGAGCAAAGCTGGAAAAAGCTGCCGAGAAAATGGGAACTTGATGCCGAAATATTGCTCGTTAACAGTTACTGCTGTGAATCGGAGAGGAGTGCGGGATTCGAACTCACAATTCAGTGAATACGTTAACATTAGG
>NC_134781.1:34687478-34699978 GCF_046742065.1 Oratosquilla oratoria | reverse complement strand
AACCGGACGAGCGCCAACTTAGTTTTGAATTGGTTTGTGTCGAGTGTGGCTGGTTAGTCTAAAGAACTGGTGTTCCAAGTGTTTTTAAAAGGACTACAATGTCCTTCCAATAATATTTTTCTCAGTCTTGTGATATCTACGAATTATGATGTGTTATAGTGTTATACTGTAGTACTCCCAGTGATGGAAATGGCCTGGGGGGTCGGTAGGAAGTAAGAGTATGGTGTATGACCCAGATTATTATTATCATCATCATCATCATCATCATCATCATCATCATCATCATCATCATCATCATCATCATCATCATCATCATCATCATCATCATCATCATCATCATCATCATCATCATCATCATCATCATCATCATCATCATCATCATCATCACCATCACCATCACCATCATCATCATCATCATCATCATCATCATCATCATCATCATCACCATCACCATCACCATCACTACCACCACCACCACCTCCTCCTCCTCCTCCTCCTCCTCCTCTTCCTCCTCCTCCTTTTCCTCCTCCTCCTCCTTCTTCTTCTTCTCTTCCTCTTCGTCTTCCTCTTCCTCTTCCTCCTCCTCCTCCTCCTGTAATCACATATCGTGGATAGAGCATTCAGGCGTGTACCATCTGGCTTCCAAAAACTACTGAATCAATTGTAGAATCCATCCACCCCCCTCCCCACATGCTTGGGGTGGAGATTGAACAGATGAGTGCTGCTGGGGTGGGCATCCTACAGTTGATTATGGCTCGTGATACATAACCTTATATCATCAAACCTGACCTAACCTAGCATAACCTAACATTCTACTGCTGATTATGGCCCGTGATACATAACCTAACCTAACCCGCCCTAACCTGACCTAACCTAACCCAACTTAACCTGACCTAATCTAACGTAACCTAATCTAACCTAACCTACCCTATGCTAATTAGGGTGGAGAGTTAAGTCATAAGTTGATCAGTTTTTGGGGGAGGGGGAATTCTACAGTTGAGTGTAGTTGGGGTGGAGGTTCTACTTTTGATCAGTGTGTGTGTGGGGGGTGGGAATTCTACAAGTGACCCAAACCATTTCTTCCATCACTGGTTTTATAGATAAACCCTCAAGACAAGATTCACCTGCGTTTGCCAGACTGCTGGACAAATCCCTTCACACTGTACCTAAGGTAAGTTCTAAGGTGTTTCCTAGGTTCTTTGCTGCGGACAAGCTAGGTAGCCCACAATGAATTTAGGGCTAGAATGCAACAAATGGATATCTTCTGCGATACCGGCTAGGGTCCAACAGATAGCCCAGATAGTGCTGCACGCTGTGAGGTCAGGCTAGATCACGTAGCCCAATCGGTAATCAATCTAATAAAAAAGAAACCGGAAGCGAATCATGACAAGCGATGGTACTGATCAGTTGATTAACCCTGTGACAGAAGGAGTATAAGAAAAAATGCCACCTGGTAAGGAAGGGAGTCGGTGGGGGAGTGGGAGGGCGCTATGGGGAGGACTGGAACAACCTGGCGGCGACAGAAACAACATCAGGAAAATGCCACTCTTGACATGAGCGAAGAGGGCATGGGCGAAGGGCTGCAGTATTCCTCACTGAATTCAGCGTTGAGCGAGCGAGCGCACACACACACACACACACACACACACACACACACACACACACACACACACACACACACACACACACACACACACACACACACACACACACACACACACACACACACACACACACACACACACACACACACACACACACACATACACAGACACGAACAAGCTAGGGTGTGCGTGTGTACAGAGTCAAAGCATTACTCATAGATCAGGCCATATATGACCTCTGAGCTCTCATCCGGGAGGTAAACAGCTGTCGATCGCGAATCCAGCAGTGATCCAAGACCATAATGAATTACACACGATACAATTTCCTTGAACAGGCTATGTTTACGTGGCATAAAATACCTTCTTGTGTTTATATTTGCGTGAGCGTGCAATCAACATCAGAACGCTGACCGAAGCCTGAGGTATTTAATGTACCGTATATACTCGTACTATGTTATTGACCATTGTTTTGCATCGTAAAGGAGTAAGCCAGAGCGAGCCCGTTTTATATATATATATATATATATATATATATATATATATATATATATATATATATATATATATATAAATATATATATATATATATATATATATACATATATATATTATATATATATATTATATTATTATATATATTATCATATATATTATAATCTCATTTATCACAACGTTTTTGTATTGGTATGCCCTGCGAATTTCATGAATCAGGGGATCAGTCTGCTCAATGCGTTAGGAGGTCTATGTAGGACGCCATCAATAAGTTTCTTATTCTTGCCTATAATCTCCACCTAAATAAATTTCGTTCTATCCTCTTCCTTTATCAAATTGTTGGTAATACAATTTATTGTATTTTTAACGACAAGTGCTGCTACTTCCACACTCCTGCCAACCCTGTCCTTGTGAGAAAAAAATTTGTATCCTTCTATCTTGATTTCCGGAAGGAAATGTCTATCAGCCATATTGATCCACGATTCAGTAATAGCTATAATATCAAATCTCTCTACGCATGTTTTACCTCGCAGCAAATCAGTTTTATCTATAAATCTTCTACTGTTTGTAAACTTTTATTTCATCCTCCCTCCAAGAGATGACCTGCCTGTGTATAAAATGTCCTTGTTGTACTTCATTGTTAGCTTTGTGATCAAGACACTGTGGGTCGAGGGGCAGTGCAGCGAGGCACAGCATTTCCAGAGCAGAGCCCGACAGCTGATGCTGGTTTACTCTCACCGCTTCATTGGCAAGATTCATAGAAATGATAATAATGATAATAATGATAATAATGATAATGATAATAATGATAATAATGATAATAATGATAATAATGATAATAATAATAATAATGATAATAATAATAATAATAATAATAATAATAATAGTAATAATAGTAGTAGTAATAATAATAATATTAATAATAGTAGTAATAATAATAATAACAACAACAATAATAATGACAATGACAGTGACAATGACAATAATGATAATGATGATAATGATAATAATGATGATAATGATAATGATTGATGATAATGATTGATGATAATGATGATAATGATAATAATAATGATAATAATGATAATGATAATGATAATTACAACAACAACAACAACAACAACAACAACAACAACAACAACAACAACAACAAAAGTGACATTAATCCACAGATGTCAGACGTGTAATGTGTTAATAAATAGTAGTTTTAATATTTGTGGTTATACACTGACATATCGCCATTTTTCAAAATTATGGGAGCATTATATGACGTCACTCTAGGAGTGTGCTTAGTGTGTGTGCGTGTTTAGTGTGTATGGGTGTGCCCGCGCGCGTGTGTGTGTGTGTGTGTGTGTGTGTGTGTGGCGCGTTTTTTCTTAGTAAAATAATATAATGTGACCTAAAATGAAATCAGTCAAGGTTGCACAATATTTTTATTCATCTATCATTTATTTAGTTGTTTATCTATCAATTCTTTATTCATATAGTCTTATTTGTTTGTTTCTTATTTACGCTCGCTGCCTGAGTGGATTAGAGCGTCGCTACTTGCGGCGGAGTTCAAGGTGACGGCAATTTGAATTTGCCGCCAGCGAGTTGGACCAAGGATGTGGTTCATTAAATTCCCCGCCACAACGTCCTTTGTTAAAGGGGCACCATTCTAGTCTACTGATAGGGGGGAGTTCGCGACGCTAAACAGAATCAACTAATCATCATGTACGCAACAGACCGAGAAAGGTCGACGACGAGAGAGAGAGGGCCCATAGGTCGGAGGGTCCTTAATCCATTTGCACACAATCCAACGAAGAATCGACAATAAACTTTCAGAAATAGAGTTTCTCGTGTATTGCTTGGGTTGTAAAGGGGCCTTCTACGAAGCCACGTGGACTTCGCCCCACGAGGGGCTCCCTCGTACACATCAATTTCTATCACGATCATCCATCAAGTGAATTGATTAGCCTGGGGTGCCGCGGCCTCCTGTTTGTTGAACTACCTTGGAGTTTACACCTGGGGACGCTTAGTGGTGACTTAGTTTCAGAGATCTTGGTTTTTAATGTTTATTTGTTTATCTTTGATTATCTATTCGTTTGTTTATTGAATTTTTTATTTCTCTATTTATCTATTAATCAATCTATTTATTTTTTGTTTATCAGTATACTTGTTTCTAAAAGATTTTTTTGTTCATTTATCCATCTATTTATATATTTACTATCTATTTGATATCATTTACTCATCCATATATTTATCTATATATCTATTTAATGTTACAGTATACTTGCTTATTCATATATATTTGTTTTATTATAATTTTTATCATTAACATTAACATCATCCTTATCTTTATTCTATTTTATCTTATTCATTTATTCATTCATTCATTCATTCACTTGTTTAATATATTATAAGTGCTAAACTTGGGGATCTTTTTCAGCAAGAACGTGGCCTGGGTTTTAGGATATTTCCCTCATATTTTCAGCCAGAAGCTGAAAGTACAAACTATAAACTTTCTACAAACTACAGTACAAGTTTCCATATTCTACGATCTATAGAATCGCGGAATAAGACTTTGTTGTAGAATAAATTAACAATAAAGATGATTATTTAACATTTTCTTATTAAGACCAATTTGTACATTTAATACAACAGGACAAACAAGACTAAGAACTACTTTTCTCATTTGATTTGATTTGATTTTTATTTGCATTTGATTTTTTTAAATTGATTTGTCTGTATAGGATTTGTCAAATTTGTATGAGTAAATGTTTGCTCAGCGTACGACAAGCCTCAGATGAGTCTTCGCTTTGAGTTTTTTGTATACGAATTCTGAACCAAAATTGTTGTTAATGTTATCGCATTCGCCTTCATTTGAATATACGAGTTGGCCTTTGGCGGACAAAAAAAGGCAAACATGATTTCTGATAACCTTCTTATCTCGAATGTAAATGACATTCTTTCTGACTCTCTCTAAACTTATCAGGAATTTTCATTTCTGGCTGTCGTTTTCTTTTTTTTCTTTGTTTCAAATTCCTTCAGGATTGTTACATAAATTTGGTCATCATTAGGGGATGCTTAAATTTCTTAAAAGTTCTGTCTATTTGGCAATACTTTTTTCTGTTTCTCTATCGAGTCATTTTGCAAAAGTCTGATTCAGAGGCTACCTTTCCTGAAATAGAATGTAATTATGAGCGTTTTTTTCCACAAATATTCTTAATATCCGACCTAGTTATGGACCAAAAGTTCTCCCGTTGGTATGCTCTCCCTTTGTAATCTGTTCCACACATGTGTTGCTGCTGAGATGATGGTGGTGATGATGATGATGATGATGATGATGATGATGATGATGATGATGATGATGATGATGATGATGATGATGATGATGATGATGATGATGATGATCCACTGGTTTTTATTAAACCTTAATTTCCAGTTTGTGAATTGAATCTCTTGTCGTAAATCAGTAAACTTGGCTTTTCTAAAGTCATCTATTACAGATATGGAACTATCTATTATGGAGTTATTCTATAGTTTCAGCCTAATTAGATTGTGATCCCTAGATGCAAAGATTTCACTAGCTTCTCCATCAGTTATCATATTTCATTCGCGGAAAGTGTGTTCTTTTATGTGCCACAATGAATAATTGTTTCCGAGAAGGTCTATTCATCGGGTACTTTACACTGTCATGCCCTAAAGCCTCCCAATTAATGTCATTACAATGGAAGTCTCCCATTATCAACACGTCACGATTACAGGAGCTAATTATTTCTTGAAGCAGTAATTCATCATACGCCAAAGATAATGTCTAAAGCCTCTTTGTTTCTCCTATATTCACTTTTTACCTATTTGCTTGAGTTCATTAAACTCACATGCTATGTTAGTTAATCAGACCTATATTTTTTCTATTTATCGGGGCTCGGCAAGTGACGAATACCTTTTTTTTCAATCTTAATACTTTGAACGAAAAAAAATCTAACACACACACACACACACACACACACACACACACACACATATATATATATATATATATATATATATATATATATATATATATATATATATACATATAAATATAGATATATATGTATACACACATATATTATATACATATATTGTATATATATATATATATATATATATATATATACATATATATATATATTATATATATATATATATATATATATATATATATATTTGCAGATAATGACTCGAGAAATAAGACACTATGATCCAAACGTTTTCGTCTATTCAGACATCTTCAGGGAATACAGAATGACAATGGGTAGGAACATATATACAGAAAAGTAATAGGCAAGACAGGAACATGGGAGGTCACACAAGACAATTTCTCACCAAAGCGTATCAGGACGGGGACACGCCGTGGGCTGCTACATATTCAACAATTTTCTTTACAATGAAATTATCCAGTTTATATAAGCCTAAACTTACGTTCATAATGTTATCAAAAGAATGTTTAATAAGACTGGATTCAATAATGTTTCTATCCAACATAGAACTGCAAGAGACAATTTCCTTGGAATTATTCCAATTAATGGCATGGTTATGGTCTCTTACATGTACGAAAATCCCACTGGACAATTGACCAGATCTCACACTATACCTATGTTGATTAATTCTAATAACTAACTTTTCCTGTTTGACCAATATGACATTTATCACATTTAAGACAAGGAATGATGTAAACACAGCCTACCCCATCACCTGGGGAATTTCTAATGAGAACTTTTGTTCTTAAAATATTGATGTCAAACTGTCTAAGAATCTTAGGAAGACTTTTTAGGTTCTAATGGAAAAGAAGAACTAAAAGTTTTTTGTTACGAAAGTTTTTCTTTTCCCGAGAAATATCATTTTATGAGCCTTATCAATCAGATATTTTTGGTTATCTTAAGTCTGATGCAATGTCATAAATTTTCTTCAGTAAATCATCCAAGAAATCAGAACTACAAATTCTGTAAGTCCTGAGAAACATAGAAGAAAAGATCGAAATTTTAGTTTTTTTCATGATGAGCTGAGTGAATTGGACATAGGACAGGACATTTATGCTTTTTCTGAATACATCGTACTTGAAACATCGTCCACTTCTATGTATCAAAATGTCCAGAGAGGGTAACCTGTTAACGTGTTCTATCTCAGTGGTGAATTTGATAGAGGGAAATAAATCATTCAAATTAACAATAAAGGAGTCTACATTGAGGTCAACAGGCCAAATGAACAAAATGTCATCAACATGTCTTTGCCATATGACGTTATGGTAATGAATACTAGGTAATAAATCCCTTAAAAAGTCCATGTATAAGTTGGAGATAACGGGCTACCCATGGCCATACCAAATTTTTGCACATATAAACTGAATACTTTCATTATAAAGAAATTTTTTGAATATGTAGCAGCCCACGGTGTGTCCCCGTCCTGATACGCCTTGGTGAGAAATTGTCTTGTGTGACCTCACATGTTCCTGTCTTGTCTAATACTTTTCTGTATATATGTTCCAACCCATTGTCATTCTGTATTCCCCGAATATGTCTGAATAGACAAAAACGTTTGGATCGTAGTGTCTTATTTCCAGAGTGATTTTCTGCAAAATCTTACATTCACGCGTTTTAGTGAATTGTGTTGCATGCATATATATATATATATATATATATATATATATATATATATATATATATATATATATATATATATATATATATATATATATATATACATAATGTTCGGGATAAATTTGACACTTTTTTTGTAAAGGCAAGAAAAACGTCATATCTTAGCCAAAAATTGATATGTTCTCAAAATTCAAAATGCATTTCCTAAAGAATCTAGAAACTTTTGCAAATACAGCTCACTCAAAGAAGTCGCTATGAGTCTCCACCACAGCCTCCATGCGGGACCTGAACCTGCAGCCCGCGGCCTTCACGGTGTCCTTCGAGAGACGCCTGAATACCAGTTTGATCCTGGTAATCAGCTCGTCCTTGATGTTGCAGGTGGTACGATTGGTGTCTCTTTCAACTGCGCCTCACACATAATAGTCCATGGGGTTGCAACCAGGCGAGTTGGGGGGCCAGATGTTGCGACTGGTGAAGTCTTAGAAGTTCTCAGACCTCTGAGTTTTCCCGGAGGTGTGATAAGGAGCTGAATCCTGCTGCCATAGGTATGGTCTTCCAGCAGCCACCCTCTCCACCCAGCACTTGACAACAATGGACATCAACTCAATATAGCCATTTGAAGTAATTCTGAGTCCCTCTTCAAAGATGTGGGGCGGCATGACGTGGCCTTCGTTGGAAACACACACAAAGACCATCACAGTCTGAGGGAACTTGATCTTCATGAAGAGCGGGACTTTGTGTGGACTGCAGGCTAGCCACCTGTTGTTCCGCGCGTTGTGCAACTGGTCCTGGCTGAAGTTCTTCTCGTCTGAGAAGAACCAGAGTATCTCCGGCTCAAATGGGTGTTTGACCTTGTTGAGGAGGTTCTTGGCTTTCGTAAGACGGTTCTCTTGGGCCTTAGCCGTGAGTAGTTGACCCTTGTGCCTCTTGTATGAGAAATAGCTAAGATCCTCGTTCAGCGCTTTCTTCATAGTTGCCACTACGATGCCCATCTCTATCGCTAAGGCCCGCAATGCTTTCCCTGGATCTTGTCGCACTTTTTTCAACTTCTCGACGAATTTCGTTGTGCGGACAGAGTCAGAATACCTGCTATGATCCTTCCTGCTAGCCACTGCTTCCACACCTCCGTTGCAATTCTCCAGCTCACATCTCACAGCCTTCACGGTATTCAAGGAGCACTGAGGTGCAGCTAAGATTTCAAACATTTTTAATCCAGTGCAAATCATGATGATGCAGGTTCTCTTCCAATATCCCGGTGCTTTCCAGTCGCCCATGCTCTCTAGCTCTCACACCCACCAATAGTACATAGAATCAGCTATCCGTTTCACTCTATCGCTATTGAATCACTCAAATAGTTCTGAAATGTCAGAAGATAAAAAATGATCAAATTGATCCCAAACACTCTGTATATATATATATATATATATATATATATGTATATATATAATATATATATACATATATACATATATATGTATATATACATACATATATATATATATATATACATATATACATATATATACATATATATATGTATATTTACATATTATATATATATACATATATATATAATATATATATATATATATATATATATATATATATATATATATATATATATATCTTTCTCTTAAAGGACTTTTCAAAATGATTAATATCTTGTTATGACCGACAATTTTATTCCTCTGGAAGAACTCTATGCATTTGTGTAAAAAAATAATAAAATAAATAGATAACATCTATTCTTCATCTTCGGTACAAAGGAAATATCACGGAGTTAAAACGAAATAGTCCGGCGTCAGGTATGGTAAGGAACGTAAGGACTTACAATATGACAGTAATTAGCAGTTGATACAAAACCTTTAAGCGGGCCCTACACGATCAATATTATTGCTAAATATTCCGTATTGCACAATATTATTGACGGTTGTATTGAAGAGGTTCACGTGTTTGGCATGAACATTTGATGCCTTTAATATACTGTGTCATTCTTCAATACCGTCCCTACACCGTCAATAATATTGTACAATACGGAATATGGCGCAATATTATTGATCATTTAGGGTCCGGTTTAACCATTTAGCCATTTCTTTCGCCGAAGTAAAACTATCAAATTTTACGTTAAAACACAACGAAAGTTTTCATTAAGAAAAAACACACAGCCGACTTATAACTAAAGTGTCGACATTATGTCGAAAAAATACGGAGAAATCTTGCCATGGCTGAGCAGTAACCGTTTCTTATCTGCAAGAATTGCTCCTAACAAAAGCTTCTAAACGTCCAAAGTTAAAAGTGAAAAGTCGATATTACAGAAAGGAGAAGGCAAAGGAAATTTTGCTCTCCAAAAATCAAGAAAACAATTTCTAGAAGAAAGCATTTGATGAATAATGAAAATGTCGACAATGCAGAAAAGAAGACAACTAGATCTTAGTTTGAAAATATATATATTTTTAAATAAGAATTGCTGCTGAGACAAAAGCATTTGATAAATAATGAAAATGTTAACAAACAACAGAGGAATGTGCATAAATCCTGTTCTGAAAATACAAAAAAAAAAAAATTCTACATTTTACAAAGCGGAATTGTCAGCAAGACGAACACATTTGATGAATAACAAAAATATCGACAACATAACGCAAAAAGAAAATTTATCATTAGAAATAAAACGGCCAGAATTAACTTTCATTTTACTAATGAAAAATATCGCGAAAAAATAAACCTTTGCTAATATATAAAAATGTCGACAATCTAAAAAAGAATACGAACGCATTTTTATTCTTGAGAACAGCAAGAAGAATTAGCATTAATCTTACTGGCAAGGAGACGCCGAAGTCACAGAAAGTGCTGAGTAATTAGTCTCAATTTTCTTCTCATAAGACTCAGGTCAGGAGGGACCCACTCATCATTAAAAAAAATATTAGTAATAAAAAAAGACACACACATACACACATACATACGCACACACGCACACACGCTCACACACACACACACACACACACACACACACACACACACACACACACACACACACACACACACACACACACACACACACACATGTGTATATATATATATATATATACATATATACATATATATATATATATATATATATATATATATATATATACAAATATATATATATATATTTCATCGAGATTCGAATGTCTTCTCGTCCTCACTGGTCTCAAAAATGAATAAATAAGTTAATTAGTATATAAATAAATGAATGAATAAATGAATATGTAAGTTAATAAATATATGAATAATAGATAGACAGATGAAAAATAAATAAACGAGTGAATAAATGAATAAATGAAGAGAAGTAAATAAATCAATAGGTCAATAAATGAATGAATAGATACATAGATAAGTAAATCTACAAGTAAATAAATCAATTAATAAAATTGATTAATAAATAAATGAATAAATAGATCAACAAACAAATAAATGAAATATTTAAATGAATAAATAGATCAACAAACAAATAAATGAAATATATAAATGAATCAATCAGTAAATAAACAAAATAATGATGATAATGATATTAATAGATGAAATAAAATCTGACATCTCGTCCATCTCGTCCACATGTGCCGCTTTTAGTGTTACCATCAAGTAATACCGAGGAGGCTCTGCCTGTTCTTGCCAGAAAGTAATGCCAAAGTGTTGCTTGTCCTTGACAGGACAAAACTTTGGCTGTTGCCCTTAATATTATTGGTTTGGTTGTTGCGTCTGATGCCGCTGTTGTTATTTTTGTTGTTGTTGTTGTTGTTGTTGTTGTTGTTGTTGTTGTTGTTGTTGTTGTTGTTGTTGTTGTTGTTGTTGTTGTTGTTGTTGTTGTTGTTGTTGTTGTTATTGCTGTTGTTGTTGAAGTTTTTATGTTGATGTTGTGAGGAGGTCTGTTTTTTTATTAGGTTTATTGTTGCTTCTGCCGCTGTCATTGTTGTTGTTGTTGTTGTTGTCGTCGCAAGTGGGCCTGAGTTCTTTCCCCACTCCTTTGTCTTTCGTTGACTCTGCAGTTTCTTTGTCCCATCCAACAAATGTTCCCATCAAGCTCCTTTTTAGGCTTTAATCCATTAAAGCAATTCATAGTCTCGTCGGCAGAGTAATTCCAATAATTGCATGATTTGACTAAAATGCTGTTACCTCCACTTAATCGCCCGGTCTTACCCAAAATAAAATCATCAAAATGAAACGATTGATTTCATAGGGTTAATCGAAAGAGTATATATTTAGCTGTGTATCTTACTCACAATTCTTTTTTGCATAAGTTCTGTGTGCTCATTATTCTATTATTCAAATAGGCCAATCTTAGCCGGAATAAGATCCTCAAAATAAACCATTCCAAATATAGGTTTAAGAAGGAAATAGGCAACAACTGGTTTACCATGACAGTGGTTAACCCATTCAACTCCGATGACAAGATGTCTTGTCATTTGGTCAAATAAAACAAAAAATCATAAAACACCAAAATGTTTGATCAAACACCAGAAAAATATGACGTCAATCCTCGCTTCGCTGCGAGCGAAGCGAGGATTGACGTCATATTTTTCTGGTGTTTGATCAAACATTTTGGTGTTTTATGATTTTTTGTTTTATTTGACCAAATGACAAGACATCTTGTCATCGGAGTTGAATAGATTTAAAAACCATGTAGTGAGCTCTGAAACAATGGGTTGTTTTAAGAAAAGATTAGATAACTTTATAGATAGGAACTGCCTAGTGTAGGTCTTATGGTTTCTTGTAGTCTCCTCCATTCTAAAGTTCTCATGAGTTA
>NC_134781.1:34672478-34674978 GCF_046742065.1 Oratosquilla oratoria | reverse complement strand
ATATATATAAATATTATAATATATATATATATATATTATATAATATTATATATATACATATGTATATATATATATATATATATATATACATATATATATGTGCACTAAAAACCCACTATTGATTAGATTTAAGAAAAGAAAGGAAATAACGATTTCCGTATATTTCGATCACTTGCTGTGATCCTCTTCAAGCGGAATACATAGACAAGAGAAAACACATTACTTATATACAGAGGAGAGAGGTGGAATGAGGGAACATGGACATCTCATATCAGGTGGCGTCTAAGTTGCCGCGCGGACTTTGTGGCAAGTCGTCCGCTTTTACAATATAAGGAAGTAATTTATTAACTGCCAAGGTGGTCATATAATCAGGTGACCATTGTCCTTTTGAAATGTTAAAGTTTGGGAATTGTTTAATTAAGGAAGATTCAATAATTTTCCTTTTATAACTACATTTTGATGTGAAAATGATTTTGGCCTCGTCCCAATTTATGCAGTGATTATTGTTGGCGACGTGTTGAAATACCGCGGAGTTCTGTTGTGCGTATTTTACTGAATTTTCATGTTCTTTTATTCTTGTTTTTAATTCTCTACACGTTTGTTCCCAATACACTTCATAACATCCTGAGCAGGGTAATTTGTAATCTCCGAGGTTTGTGTCTTCTGTTGTTCTGTGATGAACGTTGACTACTTTTCTGAATAAACTATTGGGGTAACTATAAATGATTTTTATGTTGTCTTTTGGTAGCATTTGGGAAAAATTATTGATATATTTGTTATAAGGAAGTTTTAGGCAATTTTTGTTCCATTTATGATGTTGAGATGGGTGGGAAGTGGATTTATAGTAACTGGTTTTGGCCTTACTTAAGGCTTTGTTTGTAAACCAGTCTGGGTACCCTAATCTTCTTAATTGATTTCGTATGGTTAGAATTTCTGAATCCAAATGAGATGGGCTGCATAGTCTTAGTACCCTTAGAAAAAGACCCGAAGCAACATTATATTTGATATTGTCAGGTTGGTAACTAAAGAAGTGTACATAGCTCCCAGCGTGCGTGGGTTTTCTGTACACTGTGAATGAAAGATGGTCCTGATGTCCCATGACTACGATGTCCAAAAATGGTAATCTATTATCCACTTCCCATTCCACTTTGAATTTAATGTTAGCAATTAGGAGGTTGAGTTTGTTGAAGAAATCATTAAAGGAACCCCACTCTTCATCCCAAATCGTGGGGTTCCTTTAATGATTTCTTCAATTGTAAAAGCGGACGACTTGCCACAAAGTCCGCGCGGCAACTTAGACGCCACCTGATATGACATGTTCATGTTCCCTCACTCCACCTCTCTCCTCTGTATATAAGTAAAGTGTTTTCTCTTGTCTATGTATTCCGCTTGAAGAGGATCACAGCAAGTGATCGAAATATACAGAAATCGTTATTTCCTTTCTTTTCTTAAATCCAATCAATAGTGGGTTTTTAGTGCATTTACGAGTAGTAATGTTTTACGACATTACTAGACACAGTGATATATATATATCTATATATATCTATATATATATATGTATATATATATACATGTATGTATATATATATATATATATATACACATATATATATATATATATATATATATATATATATGCAAAGTAGATCACTTGGCAAAAGAAACTAACGAAGCAGAGCGCTTTCGTATATTACATCTTCAGTGCAACAAGTACATAGTGATAGGAATACATAGACAATATATACATGATACAAAGGAACAAGGACAGTTTGAATAAGTGTAGCGACCAATTACCCCCTGGAGAGCGGAAGGTCATTGTCAATTATCTTACGATGGTCGGGCGACATCAGGTCACAGTCGCCAAGGAGAGCGGAAGGTCATTGTCAATTATCTTACGATGGTCGGGCGACATCAGGTCACAGTCGCCAAGGGTCACTGTTTCTACTACTTATATAGGGCGACATTAAGTCAATTCGTTGGATTACATTTTACCTGATATTATCTTACTAATTTCTTGACAAATGAAATTATCAAGTTTGTACAAGCCTTTATGTAGGTTGGTATTTTGATTACTAGTGGTATGAATCAAACTGCACTCTATTAAATTTCTTGCTATTATGTTGTTGGTATAATAGATTGCCTGGGCATTACCCCAATCAACTGGATGATTATTTAATTCAATATGCTTGAATATACCACTAGAATGATTGCCATCCCTAACATTTTTCTTGTGTTGTTCAATTCTAATGTTTAAGGGTTTGGCAGTTTGACCTATGTAAAATTGATTACACATTTTGCAAGGAATTTTATAAATGCATCCTTTTTTAATTTCAATACTATTGTTGATAAGTTTATGTTTTACTGTACTATCATGTTTAAAAACTACCTTTACGTTAAATCTTTTTAATAATTCTGTGATACTTAACAAATTTTCTTGAAATTGTAAAATTAAAACATTATGATAATTGAAAGGCGATTTAGGCTGAGGAGTTAAAAATGA
>NC_134781.1:34652478-34667478 GCF_046742065.1 Oratosquilla oratoria | reverse complement strand
TCAATTCCCTTTAAAATCTTAAAGACCTGTATCAAGTCACCTCTGAGTCTACGCTTTTTTAGGGAAAACAGATTCATGTGCTTAAGTCGATTTTCGTATGATTTATTTTTGATATTTGGAATCAGTTTTGTGGCTCGCCGTTGTACCTTTTCCAGTCTGTCAATGTCTTTAATGAGATTCGGTGACCATACGGAAACAGCATATTCCAAATGTGGACGAACTAACGATTTATATAGCTTGTTAATGAGTGATGGACTTTTGAAATCAAAAGATCGCGCAATCAATCCCAGAATCTTATTTGCTTTCTCAGAGGCTGAAATACACTGCTTGGATGATTTGAGGTCGTTACTGATAATTACGCCGAGATCTTTTTCACTATCCACTTTTGTTAACGAATTTCCAAATAACTTGTAATCGTACTTACTGTTATTTTTACCTATGTGCATTACCTTGCATTTACTTGTGTTAAATTTCATTAGCCACTTTTCAGACCATTGCTGTAATTGATCTAAATCTTCTTGAATATCTAATTGGTTTGAGTGATCATTTGCCACTCCGCACAGTTTTGTATCATCAGCAAATTTGGAAACAGTAGATTTTAGTCCATTGTCTATATCATTTATATATACTATGAATAGAAGTGGCCCAAGAACGGAACCCTGAGGAACTCCACTTGCAACATTTTTCCATCCAGAAGTTTTTCCATTTAAAACAACTCTCTGTTTTCGACCTTTCAACCAATTACTAGTCCAACCTAATAGGCTATCACTTATTCCATGCAAAGCTAATTTAGTAAGTAGTCTTTCGTGTGGGACGGTATCAAAAGCTTTTGCAAAGTCTAGATATATTAAATCTATATTGTTTCTTTTGTCATAATTCGAGATAACTGTGTTGTAGAATTCGAGTAAGTTAGTCACGCAAGAACGTTTCCGTCTGAAACCATGCTGGCTATCATTTATCAAACGGTTACTTTCTAAATGATATTCGATATCATCTCTGATGATAGTTTCCATTATTTTTCCTACGATCGAAGTCAAACTTATAGGCCTATAGTTATTTGGTTTCTTTTTGTCACCTTTTTTGAATATGGGAGTAACGTTAGCTAGCTTCCATTCTCTTGGGACATCTCCGGATATGATGGATTTCTTGAAAATAATTTCTAATGGAACAACAATCTCATTTTTCATTTCCTTTAAGATTCTTGGATGCCAACCGTCAGGCCCTGGTGTTTTGTTAACTTTGAGTTTGTCTATACACCTTTTAATTTTTTCTTTTGTTATATTTACCGTAGTGAGTAAGTTTACCCCAGACTTTTCACAGGTTTCAGTTTGGAATTCACTTTGAGGTGTTTCGTTTACGAATACCGAGCTAAAATAATTGTTTAAGAGATTACACATTCCTTCATTTGAATATTCAAGTTGACCGTCAGCAGATAATAGTGGACCAATGTGATTCCTAACAACCTTTTTATCTCTAATGTAACTATAGAATTCTTTGGGATTCTCTTTGGATTTCTCAGCGATGTTCATTTCGTATTGTCGTTTTCTTTTTCTTATTGTCTTTTTTAAATCTCTCTGTATTGATACATAACTTTCATAGTCATTAGATGCACCCGAGCACTTATATTTCTTATAAGCCTGTCTCTTTTTAGCAATACTTTTTTCAGTTTCTTTGTCGAGCCACTTTGGGCGAGCCTGATTTGGGGACGTCTGTCCTTAAAAGGAATGTAAGTTTGAATCATCTTAGTGAGCGTATTTTGAAATATTTCCCACATCTGATCTACAGGCCTTTCGTTTAATTTTTCCTCCCAATCTGTAAGCTGAAGCTCCTGACGTAGTTCTATGAACTGAGCTTTACTGAAATCGGGTATTTTAGAAGCACAAGTATCTATTCTAAAATTGTTTAGGAGTTTGAATCTGACTAAGTTGTGATCGCTATTTGCAACAGATTCACCGACTTCTACATCAGTTGCCATGCTTTCGCGGCTAGTGATCAATAAATCGAGTATGTTTCCATATCTTGTGGGCTCTTTTACATGCTGAATTAAGTAATTGTCACCAAGAAAATCAATCAAGCGACTACCTATATGGCCATGTTCAAGGGTCATCCAATCAATGTCAGTAAAATTGAAATCACCCATTATCAATAAATCCCGGTTGCAGAAACTAGACAGTTCTTGAAATAACAGTTTGTCGTCTGCTAATGATAATGTCTTTGGCCTATATATTACACCTATATTCATTTTTTGTCCATTTGTTTGGGTTAACTCAACCCACAAACTGTCATATGCATCCTGTTTCACTTTCTCTAAAACACAAGCATGAACATTGTTTTTAACGTACAATAGAACACCCCCACCTTTCTTGTGGTTTCTATCCTGATGAAAGTGTTTAAATCCCGCAATATTAAATTCAGCTTCGAACTCTGTACCATTTAACCATGTCTCAGTTATTCCTATCATATCGAGATTTTCGCTTTTGACATACGCCTGTATTTCTTGAAATTTGTTCCTAATACTACGAGCATTAAAGTACATAGTTTTAAGAAACTCCTGATTATTTCTTTTTGACACATTTTGAGTTTCAATATCATGTCTTATATTATCATTTTGTTTTTTATTTATGCCTTGCTCTATATTATTATTATTTGGTCCTTCATTGACATTCAATGCCTCATTAGCATTTCTCCCATCAAAATTAACATTTCCCCCATCACGGACATCTGGTCGATTACGGTCATCCGATCTATTTTGTACATTTTGTCCCCCTACGTCACCGTGATTCACGCCGGCCTCCCGTCGTTCAGTGACATTATGTCCGGCATCCCTTTCTAAAATTATATTTTGTCCTCCAGTGACATTATATCCTACCGTGATATTTTTTCCTCCACTATAATTACATCCCATCGTGATCTTTTGTCTTCCACTGTCATTACATCCTATCTTGATATTTTGGCCTTCATTGACATTCTGTCCGGTATCTCTTCCTAAAATTATATTTTGTTCTTCACTGACATTATAACCTACCATGATATTTTCTCCTCCATTATCATTACATCCTATCGTGATATTTTGTTCTCCACTATCATTATTTCCCATTGTGATCTTTTGTCCTCCACTGTCATTACATCCCATTGTGACATTTTGTCCTAAGACATTACATCCTAATGTGTCATTTCGTCCTCTAGCGATATTACATCCTATCATGATATTTTGGCCTTCATTGACATTCTGTCCGGTATCCCTTCCTAAAATTACATTTTGGCCTTCAATGACATTATATCCTACCGTGATATTTTCTCCTCCATTATCATTACATCCTATCGTGATATTTTGTTCTCCTTTATCATTACTTCCCATCGTGATCTTTTGTCCACTGTCATTATATCCCATTGCGACATTTTGTCCTATGACATTATATCCTAATGTGACATTTCGTCCTCTAGCGACATTATATCCTAAAATTATATTTTGTCCTATACTGGTACATTGTTCTACATTAATGCTATACTCTACACTGTTTTCCCAAGTACATTCTATTTCCCCTTCCCTTTGGCCTTCTACCCTAAAAAAGGAGCTGGTTCATTACAAACTCCCACAATGAGGTTTGTAAGAACATCTTTGCCTCTGCGGGTAAGGTGGATCCCATCAGAAGCGTAAAGGTCATGGCGCCTAGAAAAGAGATACCAAGGATCAAGAAAGTGGTATCCCAATTGTGTGCACAACTGCGATATCCTATCATTGATCCCTATGGCTCTACTGTTCCAACACGAACCTGCGTAGATCCTCGGACGGATCCCACAGACTACGTGACGGCTCCCACGTTCCTTCATCTCCTGAAGGAGGACCTTGTAATTCCGAACAAGCTCCTCTGATCTCACCCTACCTACATCGTTACTACCCGTATGTACAATCGTAACCGTGTTCTTCCGTCCTTGCTCCCTGATGGACCGGGTACAATCAACGATCCCACGGCCCGGTTGACATACAAGCTTGCAACGTCGCTTAGTCTTTCGCTGCAGGATGTCGTCATAGCCTCGAACCATGGAGTCCCCCACCACCAAGAACTCCTGGTTTTCAGCCACTTCATCCTCCAGTAGAGCAAAACGATTGACTAGAGCCAGCGGTTGCTCCACAGGGCACACGTCTACCGAA
The DNA here is from genome assembly GCF_046742065.1 of Oratosquilla oratoria. Taxonomy (NCBI): domain Eukaryota; kingdom Metazoa; phylum Arthropoda; class Malacostraca; order Stomatopoda; family Squillidae; genus Oratosquilla; species Oratosquilla oratoria. The sequence goes on along the minus strand of NC_134781.1, from coordinate 34,663,325 downwards.
CGCGGGCTCGACAAACGGGACCCCACGGAGCGCCACTCGCTCATGGCAGTGACAGTAGGTGAAGAAGTGGAACGCTCTTTGGGTTGTGGGGAGGGTTCACTCTTCTCACGGAGCGCACTCCTGAGAAGCCGAATTGCCTCCTCACACATCCTGAGACGGACCTCTAGGTTCACGCAACCTTCACAAGCCATTTCGCTCCCCCTTTAGCAATAAAAACGGCAAAGAGAAAATACAAATCAACAACAACAACAAATCAAAGCGGTCTCTAATAAACTAAATACGCGAAGCTTACTCTGCTTACCTTATACTATTTCTCCTACCTTTGGAATACGGTAACAGAAAACTGTTTTGAAATTGAATAGAACCCTGCACTTTATCTTATATCTGTAACTGTATAGCGCTATACGTATACAATTACAAAAACACAACACAATCACTTAACACTATTCGGAGATATAAAATTCACAGGTATTCACTAGCTGGTGTCTGTGCAGAAAAACGAGGTCTCTAGCTGAGGTCACGAGCGGAATAGGAAACACAGGAGTCTTAGTCTTGAAGAATAAACTCAAGACTAAGACTCCTGTGTTTCCTATTCCACTTACGTCAACCTGTCAGAATGTCTCAACATATATATATATATATATATATATATATATATATACAAATATGTGTATATATATGTATATTTATATATATATTATATATAGATATATACATATATATATATATATATATATATATATATATATTATATATATATGTATATATATATATATATATATATGAAGGTTTAATGTAGTAGCACATTTGTAAAATAAGACTTATTGACCCACTGTCGGAGAATGAGATAAGATGGACAGAAAATATGTATATTTAGACCACTATCTTTGGTCCTCTTCAGCTGAAGAGGACCACAGATAGGGGTCGAAATATACAGATTTTTGTCCATCTTATCTCATTCTCCGACATTGGGTCAATAAGTCTTATATATATATATATTTATATATATGTATATATATATATATATTTATATATATATATATTATATAAATGTGTGTGTGTATGTGTGTGTGTGCGTCTGTGTGTCTGTGTGTGTATGTATATGTATACGTATATTTATATATATGTATATATATATATATATAAATGTGTGTGTGTATGTGTGTGTGTGCGTCTGTGTGTCTGTGTGTGTATGTATATGTATACGTATATTTATATATATGTATATATATATATATATATATGTATATATATATAGATATATATAGGATTCTTTCGTCCGTTCGGTAAGCCGTACTCATGAAAGCTCTGTAATTAAGAATAATTGAGGGGCGTTTCTCGGGAGGGATGGTGTCATGCTTTAGGTAGTTCTCCATTTTTCGTCGGATGACTTCTGTATACGTTAAAAGCACGAACGAGGGTAGATGTTTAAATACAGATGGAGAATGCGCTGCAGCCTACAAGAAAAGCGTCATACGTTTATTCGTGAACAGGGCATTCACGCACTGCTCCACATGGCCTCTTTTACACCAAGAGCTTCAACGCTTGCAGCAAGTCCTTGTTAACAATGAATTCCCCAATAAGGACGTACAAGAAGTCATCCGACGAAAAATGGAGAACTACCTAAAGCATGACACCATCCCTCCCGAGAAACGCCCCTCAATTATTCTTAATTACAGAGCTTTCATGAGTACGGCTTACCGAACGGACGAAAGAATCCTCAGGGAAATTATTGAACGCGGTGTACAACCATCCGACCCTGGAGAAAAGCTGGAGCTTCGGGTTTATTATAAGAATTTTAAAACGTCAAACCTCATCCTGCGAAATAACCCGACCCGTAACCTCAACCCACTACGGAGGAGTAATGTCATCTATGAGTTCATCTGCCCGCACGAAGACTGTAAGCTTCGTCCTGTATCTTACATAGGAATGACGACCACTTCTCTCTCCAGAAGATTAACGTGCCATCTACAAGCTGGTGCCCCGAAGAAACATTTTTCGGAAAAACATATCTCCTCCCTGACTAGAAAGATCCTGGTGGAAAATACAAAGATCATCGACTCCGCACATAACTTTCATCGTCTGGAGATCCTGGAGGCCCTCCATATTCGAGAGAAGGCTCCATCCATAAATGTACAGGGAGGTACAACCTCCGTGGCTATAGCTTCACTGGGTGGACAACTGACCCTCCCAGCACCCCACGGAGTGCTACGGACATAATTCCCACATAAGATCTTTGATCTTTCTTCACTATTTTGTATAAGCTTTCCCAGTTCACCTATTGCCATATATATAAATTGTTTCTATTACCATTTAGATGTACTTGAAAATGCTCTAAGAAGGGCGAAACGTCGTATAATACACAATATGAACTTCGGCAATCTTTTATTCCGGCTTCATGAAGAACAAAGAAGCACTATTAGAAAGGTTAAATCCTTCAACAAGAAGCTTATTCTTGCACAAGCAGCGGTCAAATTTAATTCTATATGTATATATATATATATGTATATGTATGTATATATATATGTATATGTATGTATATATATATGTATATGTATGTATATATGTATGTATATATAAACATATATGGTGCCGACTTCAGGAAATTTCAGGCTTAACTTTTTCCACTGAAATGAACAACAATGGTCTACTCCCCTTCCTGGATGTGCTGGTCGATTCTACTTCCGACAACTTCATTACTAGTGTATATAGAAAACCCACCAACTTGGATAAGTGCATGAATGGTAAGAGCGAGTGCACAGACAACTACAAATAAAGGTGTCATTAGAGCATATATAAAAAGAGCCATTTCAGTATGTTCCTCATGGCAAGCTTTACACAGTGAACTCCAACACCTGAGACAGATGCTCACAAATAATGGGTATTCTAACACTGACTTTGATTCAGTTACCTCCAAAATGCTTGAATCCCATTTCACAATTAAAGAACCTCAAAATCATAACTCCATTAACATTTACTACAGAAACACCTTCACTAGTAATTATAAGAAAGATGAAAAAGTCATCAGGGACATCATTTATAAAAATTGCCTTCCTACAAATGAGAACAACAAAATCAGAGTTCTCATATATTATAAAAACCCAAAAACTTCCTCCCTGATCATGACAAATAATTTGTCTAAGCGATCGGACTTCACATCTAAAACTAATGTAGTATATGAATATAAATGTTCTACAGGAAATTGTAATTTCCTCCCCCATTCTTACATTGGTTTTACTAGATGTAAAGTCAGCCGTCGCCTAACTTTCCACCTACAAGAGGGGGCAATCAAAGAACATCATAGGAGTTCCCATAACGCTGCACTCAGGAGAGATGATTTGATCAACAACACCAAAATTATTGGATCAAGCAATGACCCTAGGAGACTACAACTACTCGAAGCCTTTCACATTAAGGACAAAAAATCCGGTCATTAACATTCAATGCAAAGTAATCTCCTCTATTCCTTTATTTAGAAATAAAAATCCCCCCTCTCCCTCTACCCCTTCTCTCTCTCTCCCTCCACCTCCTCCCCCACCCTCGGTGACCGCACCCGCCTAACCCTCCCCCCCCAACCCCCCCTTACCCTTGACATCTGAGGTCCTTATTGTCTGTTCCTCCCCCCCCCCCACTTGGTCTGACCTGATCTTAGGTATATATACTTCTGTCATCCCCAGCTCTCTCACACCCTTCCTTCTCTTTAAATACGTAAGTCTCCGTATTTATTTTTATAAAATTGTCACCTTTATTATTACTGTTACCATGTAATTTTTGTTATTTCAGTTGTGTCTTGATATTGTCTAGTACCTTTATTGTCACCATGTAATATTTGTTATTTCAGTTATATCTTGTTATTGTCTAGTACCTTTACTGTTACCATGTAATTTTTGTTATTTCAGTTATATCTTGATAATGTCTTATTTAAGACGAAACGTTGATATCAAATAAGAACAAATGGAAGAATATAGAGACCTAGTTTCAATCCACCCAGTCAATGGAAAATCTCTTATCAGGAAAATCGAGAATACGAAGAAAAGACTGAACAACTACAACAATGCTGTCGTTTTTAACTCCACGTATATATATATATATATATATATATATATATATATATATATCGTATATATATATATGCACACGTATAAACATAATTATATATATATATATATATATGTATATATATGTATATATAAATATGTATATATATGTATGTATATATATATATATATATGTATATATATATATATATATATATATGTGTGTGTGTGTGTGTGTGTGTGTGTGTGTGTGTGTGTGTGTGTGTGTGTGTGTGTGTGTGTGTGCATGTATGTGTCTATTAACTTTGGTCTTTGGATCACGTGTTGGACTCGTGATCGACAGCTATTTCCCTCCTAGTAGAGAGCTCAGAGCTCGTAGGTCCGATCTATGGGTAATCCTATGACCTTGCACACACACACACACCCAACTCCCCGCCCACGAGAGTCAGAGTAACGACCCGAAGCGCAGCGGTACCGAAATAATTTCGGCCCTGGGCAGGATTCGAACCAAGAACTGCGGGCCACTATGGTGGCAGTTCAGTGTGTGTGTGTATGTGTGTGTAAATGTATGTTTATATATATATATATATATATATACATATATATATATACATATATTTATATATATATACATATATATATATATATATATATATATATATATATATATATATATTGTATATAATAGCATGATGACAACTCACAATTTTCTTGTTAACTTGTTCAATACTGCGAACAAGGCGACGTATTTCAAGAGGCAATCTATGTAGAAGGTCAGCAAAGGACATTTCAACACTGAGGCAGGATAGTCAAACTAGTAGATATTTCGGTACCAACGTTTCGAAGTTGCACAACTTCATTTTCAAGGCAGAATAATACATACAAAAGTCAAATTACATACTTGTATGTATTATTCTGCCTTGAAAATGAAGTTGTGCAACTTCGAAACGTTGGTACCGAAATATCTACTAGTTTGACTATCCTGCCTCAGTGTTGAAATGTCCTTTGCTGACCTTCTACATAGATTGCCTCTTGAAATATGTCGCCTTGTTCGCAGTATTGAACAAGTTAACAAGAAAATTGTGAGTTGTCATCATGCTATTATATACAACATTTCTTGCCAGAGGGAGAACCTCCTGCCTAAGTATACGCATATATGTAAGTATATATATATATATATACATATATAAGATATACATATATACAGTATATATATATATATATATATATATATATATGTGTGTGTGTGTGTGTGTGTGTGTGTGTGTGTGTGTGTGTGTGTGTGTGTGTGTGTGTGTGTGTGTGTGTGTGTGTGTGTGTGTGTGTGTGTGTGTGTGTGTGCATGCGGAAGTAACCACTACGAAAGGTAAACAATAGAAGCAGAACGCTTTCGTATATTTTCATCTGAAGTGCTAGTACAAAAAAGAAATTACAATAGGAAAAAACACATAACTTTATATATGTATGTATGTATGTATGTATGTGTACTTACCGCGACTTTGATCACCTTGTCCCCCGCCGGAGTCGCTGCCTGGCCGTAGTCCTTGAGTTGATAATCGATGTTTGTGGGTTCGAGCTTCCAGCAGTTAGGAGCCGAACCCTTCAGGTCGTTCTCATAGGCCTGGTTGACGGATCCCTCGCCCTGGTGGGAAGAGAAGAGACAACAGGTTGGGAATTAGATTTTTTCCACAAAAGAGGTTACTGTACATGTGGTTTCTTTGGTAACAGGTGTGTGTGTGTGTGTGTGTGTGTGTGTGTGTGTGTGTGTGTGTGTGTGTGTGTGTGTGTGTGTGTGTGTGTGTGTGTGTGTGTGTGTGTGTGTGTGTGTGTGTGTGTGTGTGTGTGTGTGTGTGTGTGTGTGCGCGCGCGTGGGTGTGAGTGTGTGTGTGTGTGTGTGTGTGTGTGTGTGTGTGTGTGTGTGTGTGTGTGTGTGTGTGTGTGTGTGTGTGTGTGTGTGTGTGTGTGTGTGTGTGTGTGTGTAATAATAGTAATAATAATAATAATAATAATAATAATAATAATAATAATAATAATAATAATAATAATAATAATAATAATAATAATAATAATAATAATGATAATAATAATAATAATAATCAACGGTTTACTGGGTATAGCAGCATTTCTGCTGAAAATATACATACTACAAGATTATAACAATATAAAACTATGACAGTGAGAAGACGTTGTTCCAAGCATTCAAAAACTAAACAAAAAACAGCAGGCTAAATAATAGGTGTGTAGTACAACAATATTAATTCTAGTTGTTGATTAAGTCTACAAATGTCGGTACGTGCTCTGATCGGCTTGATGGAATTATGGTGCCGCACCTGCCGCCGTGGACGAGGTACCTTATGAGGTAGTAGGTTCCGGTGCCGAGGATGTTTGACCAGGGTGACCGGGAACGTGTGTGTGTGTGTCTACATTCTCATGTTTATTTCAGTTCGAAAGGTCATGAGGTCAACATGAGCAAGATCTTTCTCATTCTCTCTCTAGATCTCTGTTTCTCTTGTTCTCTCTTTCTCTCGTTCTCTTTTTCTCTTGTTCTTTTTTCTCTCTTGTTCTCTATTTCCTTCTTTATTCCTCTCTTTCTGTTGTTCTCTCTTTCTTTCTCTCTTTCTCCTCTCTCTCTTTCTCCCTTTCTCTCTCTCTCTCTCTCTCTCTCTCTCTCTCTCTCTCTCTCTCTCTCTCTCTCTCTCTCTCTCTCTCTCTCTCTCTCTCTCTCCCTCTCTCTCCCTCTCTCTCCCTCTCTCTCTCCCCCATCCCTTCCACCACTGCCCTTCTTCCTCTCCCATAGTGAATTTCAAAGAAAATTTACCCGTATCGTCGGGAGCATTAAGGTCCTGTTTTGTTTCTAATTTTTTTTTTTTTCTATTCTCCGGACTCGTATGTGTTTGGCGCTGGACGCTTTTATTCAGCGTTTTTTTTTTTTTTTATGTTATCATTCAGAGATGAAAGTCATCACATTTAGAGAATTAACACTTTTGCGGTTAATCCCCTTGACAAAGTCACATACTTTGTGTAATCTATTCTGGCTAATGATACGCACGCACACACACACACACACACACACACACACACACACACACACACACACACACACACACATACACACTAATATTATGGTTCTAATGGCATAATGATGATACATACATATACCAACGGCTTTTTCCCTCTTACAAGAGAGGTAGTCAAAGTTAAAGACATAAATCCACTTCCATCTATTTCATCCCCACATACTCCAATCCCATTCACCACCCATCCCTCCCTCTTTTCTTGGCTCCTCCTAGATGACGGGTCATCCCTGCATTTCGCCCAATGCCCTGGGTCAGAAGCAATATAGCAAGACAAAGTGCACCCACAGCAAGGCCGCTTCATTCACTCAGCGACCCCCCGCTCCGTTACCTCATGCAAAAAAAGAGATGACGGTGAGAAATTCCGTCGGGCTGCGTCTAAGTATTATCCACACATTCTCCCTCACCCCCATTCCCCACCCACTCCCTTGCATGCATCACATCATCCATACATAACCATTTTCCACTCACCCCTATCTTCTGCCTTCTCCCGCCTTTTCTCAGCAGACATTCCCCTCTTTCCCCATGCCCCTTTTACCCCATCCATTCATCTCATCCTTGGTCGCCCCCTCATTTTCACTCTTTCCATCTTTGCTTTCCACACCTCTTTTACTAATATTTCTTCATTCATTCTTTCCATGTGTCCAAAGCATCCAAATTCTCTTTCATCAACCCTACCTCCTAACTCCCTTTCCACCCCCGCTCTCACCCTCGTTTTTCACTGTATCCAGCCTAGTAATCTATACCATACTTCTCAAGTAATCTATCTGAAACACATTTAAACTCTTCCTTTTTTCAATGTTTCTGTCCCATACAGTGCTGTCGGGACATCCACCACTTCATATAACCTTCTCTTATCATCCATTTCCAAGTGTCTATTTCTCATTATACTTTTTAATCCACCAAGGCATTCACTTGCTTCTCTCAATCTAAATTCTACCTCCACCTCTGCTCCTACCTTTCCCGCTACATTCACACCGAAATATCTCCCCTAGTAATCTCATCACGTTACTTTTTCTCAAATTTATCTTCAACTTCCTTCTTTCGCACACCTTCCCAAACTCTGTCACTAACTTCCTTAATCCCTCCTCTGATCCTGCCACAAGATCAGTGCCATCAGCAAACAACAACTGGCTTATTTCCTATTTTCTTCATTATATTTAACCATCTCCAATGCCCAGCCCATTACACTTGCGTTTAACTCTTGCACCACCCCATCTATGTATAAATTGAACAGCCAAGGCAATATAGCACTGGTAAATAAGAAACGTAGTCCCCGGTGAAGTCCCACCTTTACCTCAAACCACTCACTCTCTCCATTTCTAATTCTAACACTGGCTCCACTACTCTTGTAAAAACTCTTGACTGCTCTTAACAGCTTTCTTCCTATCCCACATATCTGCAATACCTCCCACAGTGCTTTCCTGTTTACATTATCATAAGCCTTTTCCAAATCCTAAAAAGGCAAAAAAAAAAAAAAAAAAAAAATCCTAAAGCTTTTTCACATATCTGCCTTACCACAAAAATCTGATCCACGCAATCCCTACCTCTCCTAAACCCAAGGTGTTTCTCACCAATTACTCCCTCTATTCCTCTCAATCAAAACCCTCCCATTAGCCTTCCCAACTATGCTCAACAAACTGATCCCTCTGAAAATACTGCACTCATACTTGTCCCCCTTTCTCTTGTAAAGAGGAACTATACAGTCACTCCTCCAGTCCTCAGGCACTATACCCTCATTTAGATAAACATTAAACAATCTCACTAGCCAGTCAACCATCACTGTATCTCCCTTTTTAAGACACTCCGCATGACACCCAACCAACCCAGGTACCTTACCTGCTCTCATCATTTTAATAACTGCTTTCATCTCATCTTTCCTTATTTCTCCTCCATTTTTCCCATTCACCACTGTCATTAACTTAGCGCTTCCCACTACAGCTACCTTTCCCTCCCTATCCTCCTTCACATTTAGCAACTCCCTAAAATAGTATGCTCATCTTCCTCTTGCTACCGTCTCTTCCATTATCATTTCTCCATCTGCACCTTTTACCTTTTCTTCTCTACTTGATTCGCCTCCCCTTCTCCTCTTAATTTCCTTCCAAAACATCTTTTTATTACTTAAAAAAAAACTCTGTCATACTCTTACCCCATTTCGTATCTACTTTCCTTTAGCCTCTTTTATCTCAAGCTTTACCTCTCTACTCTTTTCTTTGTACCTCTCATATGATTCTCTCGTCCTTTTTTGTAACCAATCTGTGAATGCTCGTTTCTTCTCTTCTATAACCTTCTTTCCTTTATTATCCCACCACTCACTAATCTTCCTTCTATTTCCTCCCGTCCTCCTTGTTCCACACACCATGTTTGCACACCTTGTGTCTCCACCTTTGAAATATCCCCATGTCTTCTCCACTCCTAGTTTTACTCTATCGTTCACTCCCTCCCACTCTTCTCTCAGCTCCTTCTTGCACTCTTTTTCTCTCTCATTTAAGCAGTTTACTCTAAAGACCTCCCTATCTTCTGTTTTTTCTTTTGTCTCTCTCCATCTATTCTCCACTCTCAACTTACCTCCCACCAAAAAATGATCTGATATTCACCCACTCTCCCCTTAGAACTCTTAGAACATGTACATTGAAAACTCTTCTGCTCTTCCCCTGGTTACCACTATATAGTCCATTAAAGCCCGATCTACTACCGTTTCATCCACCATCCTCTCCCATGTGTACTTATGCTTGACTTTCTTCCAGAACACTGTATTTGCTATCATCAATTCCTTTTCTTAACACATCTCCACTATCATCTCTCCAGTACGACTTTTCCTGGAACTCCACACTTCCCAATCACTCCGTCTATTGGTTCGTCTCCTACCCTAGTATTGAGATCTCCAAATACCACTACATTGACATTTTTCCCTAAACCTTCTATGCACTCATTTGAATCTATCAAAAAAACTCCCTTTCCTCTACACTCTTCTACCTACCAGGCCCATATACACTTACAAAGACCCACATCTTACCCCAGTTTTATCTTCATCCACATTAACCTTGAAGAAACCTCCTTCCACTTCACCACACATTTACCTATCTCTTCACTTACTAGTATAACCACCCCTTCTCTCCCTCGCCCTTTCTTCACTTCTGACACTTCTGACATAATAAAATAACCTCTTGTAATTCCTTTACTAAAGGAACATAATTGAATCTAGCCATATAAAACAAACTTTTGACCAAAACATCAATCTAAGCTTGGGTATGTACAGGCTGGATAATTTTATTTCAAAGAAAATTGTTACATGTTTTCCTGCCCGGACATTTGGTCCATCTGTGACCTGAGGACTGTTGGTAATTTTCTCAGGCTTGTGTGTCATATCTTTCGGTGTTCCCTAAAATATTTCTGTATATATACTGTCTGTATCTCCTTCACTGTATTCCCTTGATGATGTCTTAAATAGACGAAAACGTTTGGACTACATCTCTTATTTACCAGTGTTTTTTTTCTGCATATGTATGTATATATATATATATATGTATATATATATATATATATATATGTATATACATATATGTATATATATGTATATATTATTAGCATATGTATATATATGTATATATATATATATACTTATATATATATATGTATTTATATATATATGTATCTATATATATATATATATATATATATATATGTGTGTGTGTGTGTGTGTGTGTGTGTGTGTGTGTGTGTGTGTGTGTGTGTG
>NC_134781.1:34642478-34647478 GCF_046742065.1 Oratosquilla oratoria | reverse complement strand
GTGTATGTGTGTGTGTGTGTGTGTGTGTGTGTGTGTGTGTGTGTGTGTGTGTGTGTGTGTGTGTGTGTGTGTGTGTGTGTGTGTGTGTGTGTGTGTGTGTGTGTGTGTGTGTGTGTGTGTGTGTGTGTGTGTGTGTGTGTGTGTGTGTGTGTGTGTGTGTGTGTGTGTGTGTGTGTGTGTGTGTGTGTGTGTGTGTGTGTGTATGTGTGTGTAAAAGACAAACCCGAGAATGTGTGCATATCAACTCGTCCCCATTCATCATTTTCGGACACCTGGAGATATATTGTTTTTATTATATTTTTTTTCTGCAGTGGCAGACGTAATCGTGATGAATACCTAATACCATTACTAATCACTGGAATCCAGGGTATTTCCAGGTACGAAATAAATGGATATGAAATAGAACTGTTCAGCATCTAGATAGATTTTGTTTGTTTGTTTGTTTTATTCTATTTCATTTGTTTGTTTTATTTTTTTTTTCAGGTTTGTACGCGACACTCAAGTATGAATGGTTTATATATTTATACCTTAACACTTTCACATTTGCACACAGAAATATTTTTGCACCTACCAAGGGGTCCTCGTAAATATACACAGATTTCTTTTCTATCATTTTTGTGTCATGTTTGTACAATGAAAACAATCTGATAACAAACACCAATTCCCGTGAAAAGAAAACGTTCTATTAACAATTCTTTACATCCAAATGTAAAACTATTCTAGCCACTGCTTCTAACCCCCTCGGAGAAACGAGAAATCTTTCCACAGCCGATCAAAATCACCTTGCGTCAGCAATTGTTTGTGACGTCACAATTGGTAACAAAAATGGAGAAAAGTGTCTTCCTAGTTTTAACAAACACCTTTTTTAATTATATATATATATATATATATATATATATATATATATATATATATATGTGTGTGTGTGTGTGTGTGTGTGTGTGTGTGTGTGTGTGTGTGTGTGTGTGTGTGTGTGTGTGTGTGTGTGTGTGTGTGTGTGTGTGTGTGTGTGTGTGTGTGTGTGTGTGTGTGTGTGTGTGTGTGTGTGTGTGTGTGTGTGCATCCTATCCAAGAGTCCAAGAGTTGACACCTTGACATGGTGGATAGACTCGAGAATCTTAATGATTACAAAAACATTGTCGATAGAGAGGAAATCTCTGCATGGTCACCCATATTGAACAGGTTTTGTAAGAAAGGTCAAAGAGCAGCTCACACACACACACACACACACACACACACACACACACACACACACACACACACACACACACACACACACACACACACACACACACACACACACACAAACACACAAACACACACACACACACACACACACGGCTCGGTGGCGGATTGGTAAAGCACTGGCCTCACAAGTCAGAGAACCGGGGTTCGATTCCCCGGTCGGGCGGAGATAAGTTGGGTTTGTCTCCTTTCACGTGTAGCCCCTGTTCACCTAGCAGCGAGTAGGTACGGGACGTTAGTCAAGGAGTTGTGACCTTGCTGTCCAGAGATCGGCTAATAAGGAGCTCTGAGCTCACTGCCGACTGCAGCAGATCCGAGGTGAATACACACACACACACACACACACACACACACACACACACACACACACACACACACACACACACACACATCCAGTCGTAAGACCCACTGCTAACTGGCACGTCCCTGATGGCGAACAGGGAAATTCCTCATAGATATATGGATTACCGTCATAATGACGGCGTGGGCCATTGAGCACCCTATATATATGTAGGGCTTCCCTGAATATAATGAATAAGGTGACACCAGAGAAACATCTCACCAGAATCCAGTTGGCACGGAGGTGAGATTACTGCCAATATCCCTTCATAGCACAATGAATAACACAACCAAAACAAAATCGGGTATTCCTATTAGATCTTCGTCTCCTAAAGGTCCAACCGCATTGCCTCGTGTACTTACCGGCAGTGTACCACCGTATGTGAGTAAGCACTGTCCAAGCAGATCAAAGTCTTGGACATTAAACAGCCTGAAGAAAATGAAGGTCTATATTTACAACGTAAGAACGCTCTCAGAAGACCACAGGCTAGAGAGTTTAATGGAAGAACTAGACAACATCAAGTGGGACATCGTAGGACTGAGCAAAGTCCAAACGGCGGAAGAAAAGCTGATACAATTACAAGATGGTCACCGCCTGTTCTACTATAGAAGTAAGGACAAAGAAAGATCTAGTGAAATAGGATTCTTGATAAACCGAGAGGTTGTTGATAACGTAGTCAAGTTCAGTAGTTTACCAGACAGAGTAGTTTGGATTGTGATCAGGCTGTGTAAAAGGTACACTCTAAAAATAGTTCAGGTTTATGCACCAACTTCACAGAATTCAGACGATGAAATTGAGTTCTTCTCTGATAATCCAAGTCAGGTAATGAATAAAAAAAAGTAAGTACACGTTAGTAATAGACAACTTTAATGCTAAAGTGGGGAAGAAGATGGGAGATGAGTCGTGCATTGGGAAGTTTGGAGCAGGTGAAAGAAATGACAGAGACGAGATGTTAGTCAATTTTGCAGAGAACTACAACTTGAGGATAATGAACACCTTCCAAAAGCGTGTAGGTCGTAAATGGACTTGGAGAACTCCAAATGGAACAACAAAGAACGAAGTAGACTTCATAATAGGAAACGAGAGCAAGAGCATTAGCAATGTTACGGTCATAAATAAAGTCAACATAGATAACCATAGAATGGTAGGTTACACAGTTAAATTCAGTTTTAGAGCCGAGAGAAATAAACTAGTTTTAAAAAAGAAAATAAACCTTGCAAAGGTTAAGGATAAGAAGAAAATTCAGTTAGAAATTATAAATATATTCTAAACTCTGAGAACTAACGAGGACACCGTTGAAGATATGAATATGAATTAAGTGAATACCATTATGGAATCGGCAGAGAAAGTAGGAAGTACAAAAAGTATTAGAGAAAACAAACACTCCAAAGCTACAAATGACCCAATTAAAAGAAGGGCCATGCAGATTAAAATCAGAAGAGATGATATAGAAAGAGTAAAACTAAACAAGCTTATCAATAAAAGGCAGAGATCAGAGAAAAGAAAGAGAAACATGGATGAAATAGAGGAAACTATTATTAAAGGGACCGAGCAAAGACATGCCTCAGGAAGACGGCAAACGGTATGTTTGAAAGATAGAAATGGAGAGATTATTAAATCCAGAGACAGAATGGTAGAAAAAGTAGAAGAATTTTACAAAGAGCTTTACTCGTCGAAGACCGTAGTTGAGTCAGTAAATTCATCTATAGATGTTAGTAGTGTACCAGTGATTACAAAGAAAGAGTAGAATTTGCTCTAAAAAATATATTTTATACCCAGTGCTTATATCAAGAAAGCGATCCTGAATCCTGGTACAATGCTATAGTGAGTTTGCTTCATAAAAAAGGAGACCAGAAAGATCTTAGTAACTACCGACCGATTAGCTTGCTGTCAAATGTATATAAAGTATTCTCCAAGATCCTTACAATTAGACAAAGTCAAGTTTTAGATAGAAACCAACCGAGAGAACAGGCAGGATTTAGAAGCTTATATTCGACTCTAGATCATTTGCAGGCGATGAACCAACTAATCGAGAAAACGACAGAATACAATATACCTCCTTGTTTAGCCTTTGTAGATTACGAGAAGGCCTTTGACTCGGTAGAACAAAGAGCAATACTAAACTTCTTACGCAAGCAGAGTACAAACGAATAGATCGTAAGGGTTCTAGAAAAGATTTATGCGAAAGGTACCGCTGTAATTCGATTACATAAAGATATAGAAAAGATCAAGATCGAGAAAGGAATACAGCAAGGCGATTCAATTTCACCCAAATTATTTATAGCTTGCTTGGAAGAGATTTTCTAAAAGTTGAGTTGGGAAGAGAGAGGTTTGAAGATTAATAGCGAATATTTGAACCACCTAAAATTTGCGTATGACATTATTTCTATTTCAGAAAGAGTAATGGTGAGTCTTGAAGAAGTTGAAGAGTATAATTATTTAGGCCAGATGGTGAAAGTGACCAAAGATCATGATAATGAAATAAAAAGACGTGTTGCAATTGGTTGGAAAGCGTTTGGTAAATAAAGTAAAATCCTGAGGGGCTCTCTATCTCTGGAACGTAAAGTTTACAATCAATGCATTCTGCCAGCAATAATCTACGGGTGAGACTTGGAAACTGACGAAGTCGATGGGGACAAAGCTAAGGACTACACAGAGGAGAATGGAAAGATCAATGATTGAAACAACGCTGAGAGACCGAAAGAGAGCAAGTTGGGTGAGAGAGCAGACTAGAGTGAAAGATATTGCAAAAGGTGGTAAAAGAGATTAAGTGGAATTGGGCAGGTAAGTTAGTGCGAATGACTGATGAGCGATGGAGCAAGTTTGTTACTGAGTGGACGCCGCGAGATGGGAAGCGTGGAAGAGTGAGACCAGACAAAAGGTGGAGATACTAGTGAAGCCTACAAGAGTGACGTGGCAGAGGTTGGCGCGGTCGAGTGAAACATGAAATGTTATGAAGGAGGCCTTTATTCAGCAGTGGACTCAGGAAGGCTGAACTAATAGATTGATTGATTGATTGATATATATATATACATACATATATATATATATATATACATACATATATATATATATATATATACATTTACACTGAATGGTTCCACGTGATCAATTAATATATATATATATATGTATATATATATATACATATATATATACATATATATATACATATATATACATATATATATATATATATATACATATATATAATTTACTTATTTATTTATTTTTTTCAACCACAAATCACTTTTAATTCCATGCCATCGCAGTCGAAACTGAAGAATCACTCGATGGAGGCATTCGTTGGAAATTGAAACGTGGACGAGCCAAGGACTCGAACCCAGCTAACCCGTAACAAAGCTACAGTGACTTAAACCAATGCGCTATCAAGAGAGATATAAGTTGAGTACGA
>NC_134781.1:34629978-34634978 GCF_046742065.1 Oratosquilla oratoria | reverse complement strand
GTGTGTGTGTGTGTGTGTGTGTGTGTGTGTGTGTGTGTGTGTGTGTGTGTGTGTGTGTGTGTGTGTGTGTGTGTGTGTGTGTGTGTGTGTTTTATATGGACAGGAGATTTTCTCTTATGCATAACTCATTGAAAGTAATGGCTAGTTGTGCGCTTATTATTTTCTTAAGAGTATTCTCCATATATCTTACTACGGATTTGTTCTCCTTTGAAAGGGGGTTTATGACTTCACTATAAGTAGTCATTATAGTTAGATCGCGATTTCAGGTACAAGACCCTTCTTCAGTGGCTTGGGATATCTTTATTTTGTGGTTAGGGAAGAATGTTCTGAAAATGGAGGGATGATATTAAATTTTATATGTTTCTGTTCATACCGAGGGAGGTTACCGGATAACTGGGATAGGTTAATGGGTAACTGGGGAGGTTACCGGTTAACACGGGGAGTGGCGGATAATCGTATACTTAGAAGAGCCTCCGACTTCGGGTGGTGACGAAATGTCGCGTGCTTGGTTTTGTGGTTTATCCCATACTTGGGTTTATGATGTTTTGTTCCATACTTCGGTTTATGGCGTTTGTTACTTGCTTGGGTTAGTGGCGACTATTCGCATGCTTGGGAGTGCCTTAAGTTCCTCTGCTTCTATGTTTAAATTTGGGCTCAACTCTTTGATATATAATGCCTCTAAGTTTGAGAGGCGTTTATTGTCTGTACATCCAAAATCGCTGTATATTCTTCTAGTATATTTTTTGTCAGGGCTATGCCATATTCAGTGCTTAGGTGGTTTTTAGGGGCTCCTGATGTAAGGTGGAAAGAAAAGCGACGGGATAACCTCATTGTCGTCATGCCAACTTACCTTCCAATTCCATTTTTTTTTTTTTATCCCCTTCACAATATTTCTCACTCCAGTCTGCTCTCTTTCTGTCTTTCAGCGTTATTCCCACAATACCTCGAGAATGGAAATCGGTTAATATAACCCCCATATATGAAAAAGGTGACAAATATCTGCTAACTACTTATCGTTCTATTAGCTTGACGTTAGTTATATGCAGAATTATGGAAACGATTCCAAGGGATAAAGTCGTGGACTACCTCTAAGCTAACATACATACATACATACATATACCAAGGCTTTTTTCCCCTTACTAGGGGGGTAGCCAAAAAGGAAAAGGCATAAAATAATTCCCACCCATTCCATCCCCGAAAACACTCCACACTCCTCCACCCTCCCTCCCATCTTAGCACCTCCTAGATGACGGGTCATCCCTGCACCCTGTCCACTGCCCTGGGTCAGAAGCAGTGTCGCAAGACACAGCACATCCACAGCAAGGCCGCTTCATTAAATCGGCGACCCCCCCTTTCCGTCCCCCCATATAAAAGACACGCAACACGGTTTTACAATAAAGTTTTGAGATTCCACCGCTTGCCACAGCGAACCTTAATAACATCAAAATAAAATTCTAAAACAAAAATATTCTTATGTTTATTCATGAAGATTCAACTTCATGAATTAATTTGTATAACTGTGAAGTGCATCTTAAGGTACAAGTATATTCTGTAAAAAATTACCGCGTTCCTAGTCGGCAGTATTTACAAAAGTTTTTGTATGCGTTTAACCCATTCAACTCCGATGACAAGATGTCTTGTCATTTGGTCAAATAAAACAAAAAATCATAATAAAACAACAAAATGTTTGATGATCAAACAGCACCAGAAAAATATGACGTCATCAGTCCTCCTCGAGGAGGACTGATGACGTCATATTTTTCTGGTGCTGTTTGATCATCAAACATTTTGTTGTTTTATTATGATTTTTTGTTTTATTTGACCAAATGACAAGACATCTTGTCATCGGAGTTGAATGGGTTAAGGGGTGACAAGAGGGGCATACGGGGGAGTCAGAATGTGGTAGAAACTGTGGATCGTAGCTGTACATATATGAAATTTGAATAATGTGTGTGTTTATGAACGCCCAACATCCGCTCCCTCTGTCTTGCGATGGTCGAGATGAAAGCCCACCTCAAAAATAGAATGAAACTATCACCATCTCTAGAGGAAAGAAGGGAGAGGAGAGGCAAAGAATTCGGGGACAATTACAGCGTCTGCTTACGTGTAAGCAAGAGTGGGCTGTGGGTGGTCTAAGAGTGATGTCATATACCCTAAGACGTCATCATTTGACGTCATCGTGACATTATTGTGACATAATCTCCTTAATGTCACCATGACCCAAACGTTATTTCCGGCAATGAACAGGAATGGTGTTTTTGGACTTAGAATACGCCTATGACATGATCTTTAACTTACGATGCGGTAGAACTTCTTCAATTTGTAGAAGTTGGGTTTAACTTAGTGTCAAGATATAAATTTTTTAAACAAAGGAATAGACAAATTCAATTGACTTACAGAGGAGTTAGTGTGCGCCCAAACGAAATCAGAAAAGAACTAACCCGTTGCGGTCTAGAAGTTTCCTTGATAAGAATAAAATCGCATGGTATTTGCGAAAATGAAATTATTAGATGACTTAAAGAAAATTACATAAACAAAAATATATACATCAGTCATTTATATAAACGCGCGCGCGTACACACACACACACACACACACACACACACACACACACACACACACACACACACACACACATATAATTTGGGGATTCAACTAAGTGTAATTATGAACAGAGATTCGAAAGGGTCTGTCTTCAGTTATTGGCACCTACATTATATTTAAATACTAATATACAAATACATACATGTATACACACATATTCATATCTATATGTATATGATTTTTTGTGCTTGTGTGTGTGTGATTCACCTTGGTCTTGGTCTTTGGATCACGGGTTGGACTCGTGATCGACAATTATTTCCCTCCCACAAGAGAGCTCACAGCTCGTATGACCGATCTGTGGTTAATGCTGTGACCTTACACGCACACACATCCCCAACTCCCCGCCCACGAGAGTTGGAGTAACGACTCGAAGTGCAGCGATACTGAAATTATTTCAGCACTGGGCAGGATTCGAACCCAGACCGCCGTAGTGACAGACAGAGACTCTACTAACCGCGCCGCCGAGTCGTGTGTGTGTGTGTGTGTGTGTGTGTGTGTGTGTGTGTGTGTGTGTGTGTGTGTGTGTGTGTGTGTGTGTGTGTGTGTGTGTGTATTCACTTGGTCTTTGGATCACGTGTTGGACTCGTGATCGACAGCTATTCCCCCCCCCCCCGGAAGAGAGCTCAGAGCTCGTAGGTCCGATCTATGGGTAATGCTATGACCTTACACACACACACACACACACAACTCCCCGCCCACGAGAGTCAGAGTAACGACCCGAAGCGCAGCGGTACCGAAATAATTTCGGCCCTGGGCAGGATTCGAACCAAGTACTACGGGCACCACCATGCTAGCAGTTCAGCGCTCTACCAACTGCGTCACCGTGTGTGTGTGTGTGTGTGTGTGTGTGTGTGTGTGTGTGTGTGTGTGTGTGTGTGTGTGTGTGTGTGTGTGTGTGTGTGTGTGTGTGTGTGTGTGTGTGTGTAGGCGCGCGCGCGCGCCCACAGTTCATATGAAAACGCGTAAAAGAGCAAAACAAAAGAATTACAAGTTCCAGTGACCAACTGTTACATAAACCAACTATAATTTGGGTCAGAGACTCTCGGTAACAAAGAGAGAGAGAGAGGGAGAGAAGGTGGAGTCTCTCAGAATATGAGTATGCGTGCATCTTCGAATGGCAACATTTGTATACATTTATCTATCAATAGGAGTTAGTGTTTTTTTGTCTGTGTGTGTGTGTGTGTGTGTGTGTGTGTGTGTGTGTGTGTGTGTGTGTGTGTGTGTGTGTGTGTGTGTGTGTGTGTGTGTGTGATTCACCATTGTCTTGGATCACGTGTTGGAATCGTGATCGACAGCTATTTCCCTCTCGTAAGAGAGCTTACAGCTTACATACGACTGACCTATGGGTAATGCTGTGACCTTACACGCACACACACACTACCAACTCCCCGCCTACTAGAGTTGGAGTAATGACTCGCAGTTCAGAGATACTTAAATTATTTCAGTCCTGGGAGGGATTCGAACCCGGACCTCCGTAGTGGCAGCCGGGAACTCGACCAACCGCGCCATCGAGTCGTGTGTGTGTGTGTGTGTGTGTGTGTGTGTGTGTGTGTGTGTGTGTGTGTGTGTGTGTGTGTGTGTGTGTGTGTGTGTGTGTGTGTGTGTGTGTGTGTGTGTGTGTGCGTGTGTGTGTATGTGTGTGTGTGTGTGTGTATGAGGGTGCATTAAAGGCGACAGCATTCTGTTTGCTGTTTAACTTCTTCGTTTCGTTTTTATGATAATTAATCCTTTCTCCTAAAGTATGAAATAAAAAGAGGGGTCTCCTTAATCTTCCAGAGAAATTATTTGTAAAAGAAAAAAAAAATAATGAGGTAAATAAAAATAGAATTACGATGAATGAATAAATCAAGGTCATCTGCAAGAATTTAGTCCTTCAGGATTTTCCCGTAGCTGAATAAAATTGCCTGGCGGTAGTCAGAAAAATATGCTTACTGAGGGTCCGAGGATCATACGCCATGAGACGCCTAGCAGAGGGGCCTTCACTCTCGGACAGCAAGAGCAATCACCCGTGACCTTTTGGAATCGAACCCGGAAAGTCGAAACAAATGATCGATGACAGGTTTGTGGGTACACACTTTTGGGGGGAAAAAACACGTTGTTGACCTAGATTTCCAGAAGGTTGGGTGAGGTTGGGGGGGGAGGGCACCTCTCACTTAGAATCTTGTGACACTCATCAGAACGGTCGCCAAAACATTCTACCTTTGTCCAACACGTGATCCAAGACCATGGTGAAATACACACACACACACACACACACACACACACACACACACACACACACACACACACACACACACACACACACACACACACACACACACACACACACACACATACACACAGTATACACCCATGAACCCTAAACAAGGTATACGTATTTGTCAATACATGCGTTC
>NC_134781.1:34607478-34609978 GCF_046742065.1 Oratosquilla oratoria | reverse complement strand
TGAGGAAGAAAGCAAAGAACCTGAAGGATTCATATAGGAATGAGATGAACCAGGCGATGATATCTATGAGAAGTGGAGCCGGAACTGACTATGCTAATAAAACCAAAGCTTGTTTGGTTTGAGAAAGCAGAATTGCTATTCATATAATACTTTTCTTTTTCTGGTGTAGTCATATCAAATAACTCATACTTCACTGAACTACGCAAGACAGCTGGGTCTTCTGCAGCCAATTCTCTCAACGAATTGGTAGGTGTTCCTAATTTTTCCCTTCTGGCTACCCACTCCCTTACTTTTTTTTTTTTTTTCTAGTTCCAAATTCGTCTAACAGTTCTTGTCACATTTCGGCACATTCTAACCGGATTAATCGGTTTAAATCCTGATACCTTAACCTTGACATGTCTGCGCTCTACCTAAGAGGCACGGGACTACTAGGTTGCTAGATGGACGTGTAGTGGAGTTGCCGCCACAAGTCGTCTCGTGTGAATGGCTCAGTAGCAGCGACTGTCATGTGGCGAGTAGTCCCCATTACTTACAGCGCGAGTAAACTCGCCTCGTGTGACTGCTGAGTTGTTACTTGACATGACGTCACGTGGTGTGACATCACGTGACATGACGTAACACGGTGGATGTCACGTGGCATGACGTCACATGATGGATACTACCCACCTTGTGGATGTGTGGCATAATGTTACTTGGTGGGTATTGTGTGATGTGACGTCATAAATTTGACATCTGTGACGTCACTTGATGGATGAAAATCGATATGACGTCATTTTGGGCTGAATAAAAGTGCCTGACAGCAGCAAAAAGATATGCATAAATTGTTAATTGCGGTGAAATTGATATTGGAGTTAGATAAATATTCACTGCTCTGCAGTCTCACAATAACAATGAAATATTACCTGAACACTGTCCAAGTCGAACCAGAGACCTTGATCTTCACCTCCTTGTTTGAATGCCCAAGCACTTAGGGCAAAGGTGGGCCTAAGCGTCTTTTTGGGTTTGCGCACGTGTTACCGGATCCTCCCCCACGTACGAGGTCTTGCCAACTCCCACCCCCTCCTCCAACTCCTCCTCCCTACCTGATTCACCCACGACTCCATCTCCTTTCATCCTATACCTCCTCCTCCTCCTCCTCCTCCTCCTTCTCCTCTTCCTCTTCCCTTCCCCCCCTTCAGTACAAGAACCCTTTGGCTGAATAGATTTTTTGGAGGTCATGACCACAAGGATAGAAACGCTGGTCATCACAAAATACCGTCAAATTGAACAAGTTACATGAGATGACCCTTTATTACAGGGACTTTGACTAAGGTTGATAGTTCATTAACAAACTGCGGGCGAAATCGAGCTAGGATCTTCTGAATTACTAATCTTATTTAATTGGTCATTAAATGTATAATTAAGCTCTAAAGTATTACATCACCGAACACTTATAATTCATGACGTCACCATACTTTTGTAATTCATGATGGTATGATCTGTAGAAGCCTTACGATTAATTACTCTTGAGCCTTGCTTATCGAAGGTTGTATTATCTACTATCCTACTGAGTCACATGACCACATATAACCTAATATAATCTCACACAACACACAAGGCCTCACATAACCACGCATAATCTCTATGACCTCATATAAGTCATACAACCTCACATAACTCAAATAACCTCGTATAACATTCCTGTATTAATCAAGACTCAACTTAGATTATCTCTCATCTTTATCTCTATGGATAAACAAGTGATGAGTGTCTTTTAGCTATCTAAGTTTTCCTTCCTCCCTTCGCACTTCACTCAGTCCCACGATATACCAGCTGATGTTTCTCCATTTCTTCAACCAATTTCCCAAATACATTGTCTTTTGCGTGGGTTCTCAAGATGTAAGTATAAATTCTTATCTTCCTCGGGCTGTTTGATATCTGAGACCATTATGCTTCGATACTACTAAATCACATTCGGTGGCACACTGCCCGTAAACATACGGGACAGTGTGGCTAGACTCTTGGGTGACGATGAAACCTGTCACAATGTTGTGTCTACTTTTCATGATTTATTGAGAGATTGTAAGAATATAATCTCACTCTGCCACGCATTTTCCTGCGAGATACAAGTATTGGTACCACCTCATTCTGCATGTGCGCTGGTGGCGTAATCGGTAGCGTTCTGATCTCGCATCCGTTTAGTTGTGGTTTCTAATCCGCACTCCTTTCCGATTCTCAACAGTGACTTTACCTGTCCTCACAGTTCAAGCGCATAGTAGGGCTTTGGGCGTAGCTACTCATCACCTCCTAGCTTAGGCTCCTCACCATCACTTCCTTCAGTACATTCAGCAGAGCCCTTTATAAGTATGGGGTCCACAGCGGTACACGCCATCATTATGACGGTATCCCATATATCTATGAGGAATGTCCCCATTCACCATGAAGAACGTGACGAGTAGCTAATGCCTCCTGAGACTAAGAGCGCGACCGTGCGTGCTGGTCTTTGTCTCATCTTAGGCAC
>NC_134781.1:34564978-34587478 GCF_046742065.1 Oratosquilla oratoria | reverse complement strand
TTTCTCAAATATTCATTATCAAACCCACCATCGTGCAAACTTTTTAACAGCGACGCATATATTTGTTCTGCTCCTTGTCCTTCCAATTCGACCAAATCAAAGAAAATTGTTGGTGATAGATCAAAATCTTCAGTCTTCAAAAAAATTATAACAAGTGTTTTATTAGATACGGTTGAAGCTTCATCCACGATGACACAAATTTTCAAATTTTGTTCAATGATTTTGGTAAATATTTCATTCTTTATATCCTTTGCAATGTGGTCTACTATTTTCACAGCAGTTTTGCGAGAATGAAGTCCAACACCCATGTCAACTCCATTTCTTATTTGAAGTTCAATCTCATCTTCAACATCAGAAAATGGCCTGCATCTTTTTGCCAAACTGTAGACTGTATTGAAAACTCTGCATGTAGAGGCAATATATCTCTCATTCATTTTATCAAAACTTTTCGTAATTGCATCATATGCATGATCCTCTTGTTGCTTTACACAGACACTATGTGCCTTTGATGAAAAATGCTCCTTCATTTTTTTCCTGAGAGATGCTTGCTGAATGGTTTTATTCTTTCCTGAGGCTTCGACACTGCAGCTTCCCCATTCAACTGAAACTCTAATTCCTTTTATATTTAGAGAATCAAATTTGGCACAATGATCACAACCAAGTTTCTTGCTACGAGAAATCAATCCATCATACTTTTTTTGAAAATCCTCGTATTGCATCGCACTCCAGCAGTCTGGCAGAGATGAAGCGGCATCTGACTGATCTGAAGGTGAGACAGTAGTTACAGTACGCCTATGAGAAGCAGACGTTGCATCAGCATTATTCATCAAAGATGGAGGTATAACTATTGCATTCTCAGTGGCTTCTTCCACTGAACTTTCAGTCCTTGGGATTTTATGCACGAACTTTAGTATATTTTGTTGCCTCTTCAATTTAAGGTCTAAAGACCTAAAAGTATAAACAAAAAGGGAAAACTGCTTTACTAACGTTAGAAATTAGGATTGCTACAGTATTTTTACTGAGCGATGTAAAATACGATTTTCTTCAAAGGCTTTTTCCAGAATAAATTTCATAATCAGAAGGAAGTAGCATGAATTGTGCACGAATATATTTAATACTTAGGCTACCCTGTTATAAGGGAGTTCCAAAATACAAAAGCAGTTGATTGAAAAATAGAGAAGAGATAGGAGGTGCAATCAATGTGCTTCGTATCCTGAAGAGAAGAATGAAAAGATAGGAAAGGCAGCAGCTCTAGTAAAATTTATTGACCTTTAACTGTACGTACTTTATGATTGTGTGTGTGCAAGTGTCTGTTACATACTGACATATGTTTGTGTGTATGTGTGTCTGTATATAGTGCGTATGTATGCATATATGTATTAATGTGTATGTTTTATATAAGTGCAAGTCAGGGTGCCAAAATTGACCATTTTATTGAGATAATCTTGCAATGAAGAATTCCATTAAATTAGTCCTAGACTTGGTCCTTCATCTGAGAATAGCCCAGCTTCATTATCATGGCTATAAGCCCTAAAAACTATAGTATAAACATATGATATCAATATCTAGACTATAAATACCTTTCTATATTGTGAGAAAAATGTTAACTTTAGCCAAACCTTCAGTTGAGAATAGTCCAGCTTCCCTTAGGCCTATCAATCATCTAAAAACAAGGCTATAGCCTTGTTTTTAGATGATTGATTTCAACAAATGATGATTGATTTTAACAAATATTTAAGATATAAAAACCTTTCTAAATTGTTAGAAATATGTGAAAATCTTTAACTTAGATAGCTACCACTCACCCTAAACCCCTAGCTTTACATTTATTGTTATAGTCGGTGTATTTCCATCTGACACTAATTTGCAACCACTTCTTAGCCACATTTTCTTTATATTATTGTTATCAATTAGATATTCTAACTAGAAATATGGAAAACTAACAATATTATATTTAACATGCATCTCTGGCTGCCAAACGTAAAAAATAATCAAATATTTACATACGAAAAACCTGAAAAATTGTCAGGTGGAAAAAAAAATGGGGTATAGACCTGGGTGCCAACCTATAGTTAGTCTCGTGATCAAAAAATTCGATTTGGGAAACCTAGTGCAGGTGTATTTATTTTTTTACGGACGCATGTTTGTGTGGGGGTAGTGTGTGCATGTGTAGGCTATGTATGTGCTTACACGTGTGCATATGTGTACATGTACATGAGTATGTGTGTGCATGTGTGCAATGCATTTGTGTTATTTATAAACAAACATGTTTGTGTGGGTAGGCCTAAGGAGTGTGTATGAGAGTGCGTGTATGTATGTATGTCCATAATTATAATAAAATGTAGTTTAATAACACAAATATACAGAGAAACCAAGCACTATATACATGAAAAAAAACTGGTAACCACTTGTGTAAATAAACTATGCAATAAATCACTAACGAAAGTTACGAAACAGTCCCGGTACTTATCGGATGAGATGCAGAAGACCACTGACCAGCTGAGCAACTAGTCGGTTCGCCAGTTAGCCGGTTCGCCGAACTGACAAATTTGCGTGAGCCGGTTCTAGCGAATAGGTAAGAACCGGCTGAATCCCACTAATGTGTGTATGTATGTATGTATGTATGATGTATGAATGCAAATATGTGCATATATGTATGTTGCATATATGTATGCACATATTTATTTATATATATTTTTATATATATATATGTATATTTATATATATATATATATTGATAAGTATTTTAGACAAATTATTTGGATGATGGAGAACATAAACACAGGGGAAGGCTCGGAACCCTATGCACTCTAACGTTTCGTTCGCGTAGAACTTCTTCAGAGAGTGTATGTAGAACTGCAATTGGAGTTTATGTACTAAATCTAATTATCTTTTCGGACACTTGGGAAAGGTCGTTTTTCTGGCGTGTTTTAGAATTAAAATACTAGTTTCTTTAGCTAAATTGATAAACCCTCCTCGATGATTCGATGAATTATTAGTAGAAATATATGCTGATTCAACAATTCTTCTAGTGAATTTATCAAAACCTTTATGTAGCACTTCAGCTTCTCTCCAGTTTGGTAAATGATCGAATTTTTCCGCATGAACTACTAAAGAATTAGATGTCCTATGTGCTTTTATGTCGTTTTTATGTTCATAAATTCTTTTTTCTAATCCTCTTGACGATTCGCCATAATAAGCCATTGAGCAACTATTACACGGGATTTTGTATACGACGCTGTTTTCGGAATTGGTTCTCTTTTCAGAAGTCTTTACTAAATCACCTATCCTCTTGTTAGTTATTTTAGCTATGTTTATACCCGATTTTGTTAAATATTTGTCTATTATTGGTGACGTTTCTGAGCCAGGTACTGATATAAAATTTGTATTATTTTTATCATTTCTCTCTTTCTTTCCGCGATTGTAAATATTTATTGCTTTTCTTTTTGTTCTTTTCAACATTCCCTCTGGATATCCAAGTTTGTCAAAGGTTTTCATAATGTAATCAAATTCGCCTTCTAGGTATTCATTACTACTGATTCGTAGTGCCCTGAGAAAAAATCCTATTACTATACCACTCTTTGTCCTATCATCATGTGCGGAGAAGTAATGTACTAAATCCTCTTTGTTTGTTTCCTTTCTGTATACTGAGAAAGTTACAGTTTTTCCCATTCGTCGTATTAACGTATCTAGGAAGGGCAATTGTCCGTTTTGTTCCTCTTCTACGGTGAACTGAATATCGCTGTTGACCGCGTTAAGCATTCTCACTTTATTATTTACATTGGTGTTTTCGGGGATGATTGCGAGGACGTCGTCTACATATCTAAACCAGTGTGATCCCCTACCATTGATTCTGATGAAGTTTTCTTTTTCTAATAACTCCATATATAGACAGGCCATCACTGCACTCAAAGGACTACCCATAGCGAGACCTCTATGTTGTTCATATTCGTCACCATTAAAAGTAAACGCACCGAAATTTACGCATAAATCTATCAATTCTATATAATCTTGTTTTCTTATGGGTAGGTCAGTATCGTTCATATCTTTTATTACTCTCTTTACTGCTTCTAATGCACCGTTAGTGGAAATATTTGTATATAACGCCTTGACATCATAGCTTACTAACTTTTTCCCCGTGAAATCTAAATCTTTTAGTCTTGTCAAAAGATCGTTAGAATTTTTCAAATGTGTATTGCTGATCGATCCCATTGCCTGTGATAGCGGTTTGGCTAGACATTTCGCTAGTCTGTGGGAGGATTGGGGTATTTACATTACTTCTCCGCACATGATGATAGGACAAAGAGTGGTATAGTAATAGGATTTTTTCTCAGGGCACTACGAATCAGTAGTAATGAATACCTAGAAGGCGAATTTGATTACATTATGAAAACCTTTGACAAACTTGGATATCCAGAGGGAATGTTGAAAAGAACAAAAAGAAAAGCAATAAATATTTACAATCGCGGAAAGAAAGAGAGAAATGATAAAAATAATACAAATTTTATATCAGTACCTGGCTCAGAAACGTCACCAATAATAGACAAATATTTAACAAAATCGGGTATAAACATAGCTAAAATAACTAACAAGAGGATAGGTGATTTAATAAAGACTTCTGAAAAGAGAACCAATTCCGAAAACAGCGTCGTATACAAAATCCCGTGTAATAGTTGCTCAATGGCTTATTATGGCGAATCGTCAAGAGGATTAGAAAAAAGAATTTATGAACATAAAAACGACATAAAAGCACATAGGACATCTAATTCTTTAGTAGTTCATGCGGAAAAATTCGATCATTTACCAAACTGGAGAGAAGCTGAAGTGCTACATAAAGGTTTTGATAAATTCACTAGAAGAATTGTTGAATCAGCATATATTTCTACTAATAATTCATCGAATCATCGAGGAGGGTTTATCAATTTAGCTAAAGAAACTAGTATTTTAATTCTAAAACACGCCAGAAAAACGACCTTTCCCAAGTGTCCGAAAAGATAATTAGATTTAGTACATAAACTCCAATTGCAGTTCTACATACACTCTCTGAAGAAGTTCTACGCGAACGAAACGTTAGAGTGCATAGGGTTCCGAGCCTTCCCTGTGTTTATGTTCTCCATCATCCAAATATATATGTATGTATATGTATATATATATATAAATATATATATATATATGTATATATATATATATATATATTATATTATATGTGTGTGTGTGTGTGTGTGTGTGTGTGTGTGTGTGTGTGTGTGTGTGTGTGTGTGTGTGTGTGTGTGTGTGTGTGTGTGTGTGTGTAGGTAGGTAGGTAGGTACGCATGTATGCATGTACAGTATGTGTGTACGTATGTGTATGTGTACGTATGTATGTATGTATGTATGTATGTGTGTACGTATGTGTATGTATGTATGTATGTATGTATGTATGTATGTATGTATGTATGTATGTATGTATGTATGTATGCATGTATGATGTATGTATATATGTATGTATGTATGTATGTATGTATGTATGTATGTATGTATGTATGTATGTATGTATGTATGCATGTATGTACGTAGGTATGTATGTATGTATATATGTACGTATGTATGTATGTATGTATGTATGTATGTATGTATGTATGATGTATGTATGTATGTATGTATGTATATGTATGTATGTATGTATGTATTTATGTATGTATACAAATATGTATGTACAAATGTATGCATATATCCATATATGTACGTATACATACATGTATGGATATGTGCATATATGTATGTATGTACTGTATGTATGCATGTATGTATGTATGTATGTATGTATGTATGTATGTATGTATGTATGTATGTATGTATGTATGTGTTTATGTATGTATGTATGTGTATGCATATATATATATATATATATATATATATATATATATATGTACGTATGAATGTATACAGTATATGTATGTATGTATGCATGTATGCATGTATGTATGTATGTATGTATGTATGTATGTATGTATGTATGTATGTATGTATGTATGTATGTATGTATGTATGTATGTATGTATGTATGTATGTATGTATATGTATGTATGTATGTATATATGTATGTTTGTTTGTATGTATGTATGTATGTATGTATGTATGTATGTATGTATGTATGTATGTATGTATGCATGTATGTATGTATGTGTGTGTGTATGCATGCATATATGTATGTATGTATGTATGTATGTATGTATGTATGTATGTATGTATGTATGTATGTATGTATGTATGTATGTATGTGTATGCAAATATGTGAGTACAAATGTATGTATGTATACATATATGTATGTACACATACATGTATAGATATGTGCATATATGTATGTATGTATGTGTGTATGTATGTATGTATGTATGTATGTATGCATGTATGTATGTATGTATGTATATATGTATTTATGTATGCATATATGTATGTATACATATATGCATGGATATGTGTATATATGTATGTATGTATGTATGTATATATGTATTTATATATGTATATATGTATGTATATATGTATATATGTATGAAAATACGAGGAACGTCAACAATGGAGAGACCTAACGAGACGTGGCAACTGACAGACCTATCAGGTCTAACAGGAGGAGGGTGAGAAAGGTGAGAAAGAATATATGTATGTAGGTAGGTAGGTATGCATGTATATATTTACAGTATGTGTGTACGTATGTAAATGTGTACGTATGGATGTCTAGAGCCCTCATATAGCAGTGGACATCGTTCCTGTCTTGAATGCAGAAGTCCGATTTCTATTCCCGTGGAACCGCTGGGCAATCGTTTAAAGCTGTATCATCCCGTAGGGGATAGCCTAGTGATTCTGCATTGGATCATGAAGACTAGAAATGTCCACGTTTATATATACACATTTCTTATCATGTAAATGCGGAGAATTCTTCCTTTTGCAAACGAGCAGGAAAGCGCTCTACTTTTTATCTTTATAATGTTGAGTTTGTTACGACACCTGTTCATTGTTCAGTGGCCCCGGATATCATGGGTTTTCCGGGCACTATCTCGAAGTTCAGGAATCTTATCAGTTTAAACAAGAAAACGGTCCTTTTAATCCCACCGCGCCGAACACGTTCTGTGAAGCCATTACCAAACCAGGCCAGTGGAAAAACGAGTGTGGAAATCGGTAAATATATGTCTAGATAAACAGTTAAATTGATAGATAGGTAAATTATTAGATAAGTTAAATT
Organism: Oratosquilla oratoria; assembly: GCF_046742065.1. Classification (NCBI taxonomy): domain Eukaryota; kingdom Metazoa; phylum Arthropoda; class Malacostraca; order Stomatopoda; family Squillidae; genus Oratosquilla; species Oratosquilla oratoria. The sequence goes on along the minus strand of NC_134781.1, from coordinate 34,580,255 downwards.
GTTAATCAATGAATAGATAAAACAAATAAAAAGGTAGATTGATAAATAAGTAGATAAGTAATAAGTGAACAAATAAGTCAATAAACAATAAATAGATAACAAATAAACAAAACAAAACAAAACAAAGGGCACCTGTTAACTGATAGGGTCACTATTTAGTGGTGGATGAACTTCCTGATCCATCTATATTCCACTGAGGAGCTACTCAGTACAGTCGCTTTATAAAGTTCAGTCCATGTCAAGTGGCTGCATCACGTGATGTTGATTTAAAAGGGCTGTTGAATTGCCATTCATGACAGTCACATTGTAACTCTTGTAACTGATGTCTGTCTGGCCAAGATTTTTTTTTCTTCTTTTTCTTCTGCTTTGGTATCACGATAAGATTAATTCTATTCTATTACCTAATTATTCGAATCTTTATTGTTTATTTATATTTTCTTATCTATTTGTCTATATATTTATTCACCTATTTATTTACCTATTCATTCATTTATTCATTTGCTTATTTACTTATTCTATTCATCTGTTTAGTTATTTGGTTACCTGTCATTTGTAACTTCTTCCGCAATCGGAATTATCAACGCTCAGCTGAATGAAATCATCTGGCGTTGGCCCTTTTTTTTTTTTTTTTTTTTTTCCTAAGCAGAGCCGACAACCGGAGACTGCTCCCATCCTCTTCGTCCCGCCAACCGGTGACACAGAAACCATTACAACCACAGACAGCCCAACGTTTCATTCCTCAAGAGATCCAGGCCTTAGGGGAATCGAGGAGCGTGGCCGGTTACTGTAGGGTTACGGGACTTGAGTCAGTGGAATGTGAGGGTGCGGCTATGACGTCACCATAGTAGAGAGGCCAACTCGCACCTCCGGTTCGATCCAAGGCCACGTCGCCCACGGAACAATGAGAGGGGCTGTTTTGCTCAATGGGGTAACACCCATATTATTAATGTACACAGAGAGGGGTGAAGAGCCTACGCCAGAAGACGCTGAGTAGCTGCCGCCGACGCCGTCACCTTTGCCCTGTCATGCGTTTAAACCATTGGAGGTCACAGTCACTGCTGGGAATTCGGAAAGGAGTGCGGGACTCTAACCCATAACTAAACGAATCAGAGAACAGCACGCATAATGATGATAATAGCAATGATAATAATAATGATAATAATGATAAGATTTGTAGTAATAGTAATACTACTACTACTAATAATAATGATTATGATAATAATAATAACAATAACAACAATAATGATATTAATGATAATAATAATAATAATAATAATAGTAATAATAATAATAATAATAATAATAATAATAATGATAATAATAATAATAATAATAATAATAATAATAATAATAATAATAATAATAATAATGTAATAATAATAATACTTGCAACAACAACAACAACAACAACAACAACAACAACAACAACAACAATAATAATAATAATAATAATAATAATAATAATAATAATAATAATAATAATAATAATAATAATAATAATAATAATAATAATAATAATAATAATAATAATAATAATGATAACAATAATAATAGTAGTAGTAGTAATAACAATAGTAATGAAATGACGATTTTATACATTTTATATGAACGTATATCTAGCTTGTATTTCTGTGCCAAATTCCCATTCAATTTAAGTGTTTACGAAATACATGTATAGGTGACCATATAACGGGGAGTAAGGGCGAGTGGGAAGGCAAACCCTAGAGAGGATGGGGGGAGGGGAGGACGCTAGTACCCCCCCCCCTACACCCTCCACACCTCCCAGGGTCGTCCTTGAAGTAGGAGGGAGGATGGGTGGCCCATACGTGCCCTCCACAAAAAAAAAAAAAACTCTTTCATGAGGTAAAGATATTCTGGGCATCACTCTTATGAGGAAGCGGTTGGCTTATTGAGCCCATTTTATATAACATACAAACATACGAATGGAGGAGAGTGCAGGAGTTTAGGGTCTACACGAGGCTGTTGCATGTATATTATCATCCCTATCCATACATGGCTACTAAATCTATTCCTTTCGTTAACCACTCTTTTGGTCAACCAGTTCTTGCTTATTTCCTCCTTAAACTTAAAATTGACCAATTTAAACCCCTTACTACGAGTCCGACCCTGTTGTTTTAATATGATGAAACTTCCCTGCATCAGTCTTGCCAAACCCCTTGACCCATTTGAATACCTTCAATGAATACCTCGTTGAGATGAACATTTCATATATTTCGTTAAAGCAAGTGTCCAGTTGCCTTCCTTAATATTTGTGGGTTTGTTGCCTAATCCTCGCTTTGAAATAAAAATATGTTTTTAGGATATTAAGGGCGGTACTTGAAAAAATGCCATACGAGCGCTCTCTAGCAATAAAACCTAGAATTTCTTTCTAGTTAAGCTTATTCGGTTTACTGGCTTATATATATATAGATATATATATATATATATATATATATATATATATATATATATATACATACAGTGTTTGTGTGTATGTGTGAAGATCTGGAGTCTGGGATCCATGTTGAAGGGGAGAAGTGTAATCACCAGACTCAAAGTAGGAGGTTTAATGGCCGACGTTTCGATTCTAGTCCTAGGACCATTTTCTGGGGTGTGATGAGGTATAGAGATCAAAGATCTTATTATATTGGCCATAGTTGGAACTGGTAGAGGCAGTCTCCTCCGCCGAAGCTACCCGGTCTCCTCCTCTTCCTCTACGAAAACCAGACCACAGGTCACAAACGTGCGTTGATAATTGTACACAATTGATCCCACATACATTCTTAAAATTCACAACGAATAAATGCAATAAAATAAAATAAATAAAATGCACATTTGTACCACAACTAAAAAGATACAAATCATGGCAACAATTATAAAACAACTGGTCACATGCGTGCACAGACAGCTGTTCACAGTAGTCTTCACATATATTATCAAATTCACAAAGAAATAAAATAAAATAAAATAAATATAAAACCAATACAAAAACCATATACAAAATTATACAAAATATACAAAAAATACACATATGATAACAGAAAGAAACAAAACTTGCTTCATTCACACACAAGATCAACTCAACCTTCTATACACATAGGTATACGCTTCTCCCCTTCAATATATATATATATATATATATATATATATATATATATACAGTATATATATATATATATATATATATATATATATATATATATATATATATATAACAAAATAATGTCGTAGCACATTGGTAAAATAATACTAATGACCCACTTTCGGAGAAGTATAAGCGAAAGTAAAAGGATCCGTATATTTCGATCACTAATTGTGATCCTCTTCAGCAAATGTGAATTACAGAGTGGAGAACAACAAGTATTTACACAGAAGTAGTGAGGTAAGCAGGAAGGGACGGGGGCTCAGGTCACGTGTCCGGCGTTGTGTGGACATTGGTGTATTTTGTCCACTGCTAATGTAGAAGGTAGCATTTTATTTATTGCTAAGGAAGTTATACAATCTGGTGACCATTGACCATAGGAAATATTATAATTTGGAAAATTATTAATTAGAGAGGATTCTATTATTTTTCTTCTGCATTTAGATTTGTAAATTATATCAGCGTCGTCCCAATTGATACGATGATTTTTGTTGGCGACATGCTGAAATTCCGCCGTGTTTCAGCATGTCGCCAAAAAAAATCATCGAATAAATTGGGACGACGCTGATATAATTTACAAATCTAAATGCAGTTTCAGAAGAAAAATAATAGAATCCTCTTTGAATAATAATTTTCCAAATTATAATATTTCCTATGGCCAATGGTCACCAGATTGTATAACTTCCTTAGCAATAAATAAAATGCTACCTTCTACATTAGCAGTGGACAAAATCCACCAATGTCCACGCAACGCCGGACACATGACCTGAGCCCCCGTTCCTTCCTGCTTACCTCACTACTTCTGTATAAGTACTTGTTGTTCTCCACCCTGTAATTCACATCTGCTGAAGAGGATCACAATTAGTGATCGAAATATACGGATCTTTTTACTTTCGCTTATTCTTCTCCGAAAGTGGGTCATTAGTATTATATATATGTATATATATATATATATATATATGTATGTATATATATATGTGATATTGCTATAGTTGGGCAGCAGATTCTCTTTTAGACAAATGTCATTAAAATTTGCTGCAGCTTCTGCGTTCATAAGTTTTTTGCTGACATTCTCGACTTTTCTTATGCTGGCGCGCTGTGTCGTGCTAAGTTCTCTAATTACCTGGCCAAATAGCATGGGTGGTATAGGTAAAGGCGTGGGAATTATCTTTTTTTTTTTTTTTTTTTTAATAGAAAGATCATCTACAAAGACGTGAAACCTACCAACGACAATGACAAAATAGATCTGGTTATTTTCTATAAAAACATGAAGACATCCCAACTCCTTATTAAGAACAACCCCTGCCAGAGGACACCGGAACTTCAACGTAGCCATCTCGTGTATGAACACTCCTACAGAAAAAGGAACTGTGAAGCCCTCAATGAAACATACATAGGGATGACTACGACGAAGCTCACGAGGCGTCTCACCCTTCATCTCTCCAATGGCGCTATCAAGCGACACCACGAATACGTACATCAGACCCCACTGACAAGAAAGAATTTGGAGGAGGGCATCACTATTTTACAGACAGAAACAAACCACACACGCCTTCATATCCTAGAAGCTTTATACATCAAAGATAAAAACCCTACCATGAACAGACAGACTCCGGACTCATTCACTATCCCCACATCAAAAGACATCGAACTCCGCTTTAGGCTCACGGCCGCTTGGCCCGAGGACGGCGCTACGCGTCCTAATTCCTGATTGGTCAACCGGATCAACACTGAAGTGTTTGTGATCTGTGTATTGTGTATATATAATCATCTCCCACACACTGTACTCAATAGCACTGAAGATGCCTAACTGTTAGGCGAAAGCTCTGCATGAAAATTAAGAAAATAATTCCCATGCCTTTACCTATACCACCAATGCTATTTGGCCAGGTAATTAGAGAACTTAGCACGACACAGCGCGCCAGCATAAGAAAAGTCGAGAATGTCAGCAAAAAACTCGTGAACGCAGAAGCTGCTGCAAATTTTAATTATATATATATATATATATATATATATATATATATATATATATGTATATATATATATATATTCACTATTAACCCACTATCGGAGAAAAAATGACAGAGGTACAGGGAAACTGTATATTTCGACTACTATCTGTAGTCCTCTTCAGCAGAATGCTTACAAGAAGTTAAGGTACAAGTATGTATGAGTAAGTGAGGGGTACATAAAAGGGGATGGGGAAAGTGGGGGGACTCAGGATACATGCCCTTGAAATGGTTGGGTCAAGGAAGGACAGTTGGTGGTGTTTTGTCCGACCGCTCTTGACATTATTTTGTTGACCGCTAACTTCGTAATACAATCTGGGGGCCACTGACCTTTTGAAGTATTAAAGTTAGGATAATGTTTTATTAGAGAAGATTCTACAATTTTCCTTCGATAGCTACAGTGTGATTTGAAAATAATTGATGCATTATCCCAATCTAATCTATGGTCTTTTTGGGATAATGCATCAATAAAATAGAATGAAATAAAATGAAAATGAATAATGTGCTAACGTAAAGTGACATGACATCTCATCGCATATCGTTGTATGACAGAATGTTATAAAAAATATATACATGGTACAGTTTTACATATGGTAATGCAAATAATAAATAAATAAATAAATAAATGGATAATAACATATTCGGACATATTCGGACAGAATAAAAATAATAATAACAATAATAATAATAATGTGATAGTTTGGAGTGGGCAACGTTCTCTTTGACACATCATTGTATGACATAAGATATAGATTAATACATAAGATAATGCAATATGAGCAAATGAGAATGGGAAAATTTCACAGCTAAATACGCAGCCATAAGAACCTGCCCCAGAACAGCGCCCACATAGAACGACAAACTCCATCCGGTGCCCAAACGTCCACACTTCCTGAGTTGAGGGCTTGAGGCCGGTCAGTTCGTATTTTTATTTATTTTTTTCATTTTTACTATATTTCTTTGGCATTTATTTATTCATTGTTTTATCCCTGTTTCATTTTATATTGCTTCATTTTACGTCATACAACAGATACGATGAGATGTATTTTCATTATTATTTTTTTTATTTCTATTTTTATTTCTATTATTATTATTATTACTATTATTATTATAATTTTTTTCTATTTGTTCATTATTAGTTTTCATTATGTCTCATTTGCTCATATTGCATCATCTTATGTATTAATCTATATCTTATGTCATACAATGATGTGTCAAAGAGAACGTTGCCCACTCCAAACTATCACATTATTATTATTATTGTTATTACTATTTTTATTCTGTCCAAATATGTCCGAATATGTTATTATCCATTTATTTATTTATTTATTATTTGCAGTACCATATGTAAAACTGTACCATGTATATATTTTTTATAACATTCTGTCATACAACGATATGCGATGAGATGTCATGTCACTTTAAGTTAGCACATTATTCATTTTCATTTTATTTCATTCTATTTTATTTTATTTTATTTGTCTGGATCTTTATCTTTATATCATTTTATACTATAAGTTATCTTATGGCACTTTTTAGGATTCCCACATTTTTACATCACTCACTTCACTTACACTGTTACACCTTCGGTCAACATTCCACACACACCGGAGCTGTTTTATAATAACATCACAAAAATTTATTGCATACTGTATTATAACTATTGTTCATTGTATTAAAAACCATTGTACAACCAAACGGAACCCACCTCCAAGGAGGGAACGCGGCCCTACTCAGACTATGTATACCGCCAGCTTCACTCCAGAGTCACATTCCTCTGAAGAAGCATAGAGCGAAACCGGTCAGGAATAAACTCAGAAACTCGGAACTAGACCCGTGACTTCTTTTTTCACCTTCATCATATACATATACATACATACATACATATGTATATATATATATATGTTTATATATATATACATATTTATATATATACATATATATATATGTATATATATATATGTATATATATATATATATATATATATATATATATATATAAGTAATGACGAACGACATGTCGAGCTTTTGCATTTCATAAAAATGTGTGACGTCACGTTTTATATATTCAATCACTCTGCAACTGTTACGCTTTTTCTTTATGATATATTATATCTTCCACTATATCCAATACATTCTTATTGTAGTCTGATGTACATTTTAAAATTCCCGTGTACGTTTTGAAAATATGCTTGATCTACCAACGACCGATGACTTCTCAGCTACACTTAAAAAAAGAATCAACTCATCAGTTGAACTGTACCGAAATATTAGCTATTTATCTAAAAAGTCATCGCACCACTTCTTATAACTAATCAAGTCGCTACCTAAATCTTACAAGCCTCAAGAATTTACATATTAAAGCTTCAACTCTATCTTTCAAGAAACAACGTAGACGGAGAAATTAGGCAAGACAGAATCGACATCTTGATTTCAAATTTTCTATTCAACCATAAGTAAAAGTACGTACCTTGGGTGCGTATTTTTACTTCAGGTTGCCACTTACTCTGTGTGAAACTAATTTAGTAAGAAGCCTTGCGTGGGGGACGGTATCAAAAACCTTTGCAGTCGAGATATATTAAATCTATATTGTTTCTTTTGTCATAATTTGAGATGACTGTTGTAGAATTCGAGTAAGTTAGTCACGCAAGAACGTTTCCGTCTGAATCAAACAGTTGCTTTCTAAATAAGATTCGATAGGATCTCTAATGATAATTTCCATAAATTTTCCTACGATTGAAGTCAAGCTTATAGGCCTGTAGTTATTTGGTTTCTTTTTGTCGCCTTTTTTTAACATGGGAGAAACATTAGCTAGCTTCCATTCTCTTGGGACATCTCCGGATATGATGGATTTCTTGAAAATAATTTCCAATGGAACAACAATCGCATTTTTCATTTCCTTTAAGATCCTTGGATGCCAACCGTCAGGCCCTGGTGTTTTATTAACTTTGAGTTTTTCTACACATCTTTTATTTTTTTTTATTTTTTTATATATATATATATATATATATATATATATATATGTATATATATATATACATATATATATATATATATATATATTTTTTTTTTTTTTTTTTTTTTTTTTTTTTTACCATAGTAAGTTCACCCTAGACTTTTCAAAAATTTCAGGTTGGAGCTCACTTTCAGGTGTTTCGTTTACGAATACTGAGATAAAATAGTTGTTTAAGATATCACACATACCCTCACTTGAATATTCAAGTTGACCGTCAGCAGATAATAGTAGGCCAATGTGATTCCTAACAACCTTTTTATCTCTAATGTAACTATAGAATTATTTGGGATTCTCTTTGGATTTGTCAGCGATATTCATTTCGTATTGTCGTTTTCGTTTTTTATTTCCTTTTTTAAATCTCTCTGCATTATTGCATAACTTTGATAGTCAATAAATGAACCCGAGCACTTGTATTTTTTATAAGCTTGTCTCTTTTTAGCAATATTTTTTTTTTAGTTTCTTTGTCGAGCCATTTTGGGTGAGCCTGACTTGGGGACCGTCTGTCCTTAAACGGGATGTAGGTATGAATCATCTTAGTAAGCGTATTATGAAATATTTCCCACATCTGATCTACAGGTCTTTCGCTTAATTTTGTCTCCCAATCTGTAAGCTCTTGACGTAGTCCTATAAACTAAGCTCTACTAAAATCGGGTATTTTAGATACACAAGTATCTATTCTAAAATTTTTAGCAATATTTTCACTAATTTCTAAATCAATTATCATGCTTTCACGGCTAGTGATCAATAGATCGAGTAAGTTTACATCTCTTGTGGGCTCTTTTACATGCTGAAGTAAGTAATTGTCACCGCGAAAATCTAGCAAACGACTACCTTTATGGCCATGTTCAAGGGTCATCCAATTGATGTCAGTAAAATTGAAATCACCCATTATCAATAGGTCCCGGTTGCAGAAACTAGACAGTTCTTGAAATAACAGTTTGTCGTCAGCTAATGATAATGTTTTTGGCCTATATATTACACCTATATTCAGTTTTTTTTCATTTGTTTGGGCTAATTCTACCCACAAGCTATCATATGCATCCTATTTCACTTTCTCTAAAACATAGGCATGGACATTGTTTTAACGTACAACAGAACACCCCAACTTTCTTGTGGTTTCTATCCTAATGAAAGAGTTTAAATCCCGCAATATTAAATTTAGCTTCAAACTCTTTACCATTTAACCATGTCTCGGTTATCCCTATCATATCGAGATTTTTGCTTTTGACATACTCCTGTATTTCTTGGAATTTATTCCTAATACTACGAACATTAAAGTACATGTATTAAGAAACTCGTGATTATTTCTTTTTGACACATTTTGTATTTCAATATCATGCCTTACATTATAGTTTTGTTCTTTATTGACACCTTGCTCTATATTGACACTTATTCTTTCATTGACATCCAATGCCTCATGGACATTTGTTCCATCATGGACATTTGGTCCTTCACGGTCATTCGATCTCTTATGTATACCTTGCCCCCCTACGTCACCTCGTTCCACACCGGCCACCCGTCGTTCACTGACATTCTGTCCGGCATCACTTCCTAAAATTATATTCTGTCCTCCACTGACATTATATCCTACCGCGATATTTTGTCCTCCACTATCATTACACACCATCGTGATATTTCATCCTCCACTATCATTATATCTCATCGTGATATTTTGTCCTAAACTATTATTACATTCCATCGTGATAATTTGTTCTTTGACATTACATCCTAATGTAATATTTCGTCCTCTATCGACATTATACCCTAAAATTATATTTTGTCCTACACTGACATATTGCTCTACATTATTGCTATACCCTACTCCGTTTTCCCCAATACACTCTATTCCCCCTTTCCTTTGAGTTTCTACCCCAAAAAAGGAACTAGTTCACTACAAACTCCCACAATGAGGTTTGTAAGAACGTCTTTGCCTCTGCGAGTAAGGCGGATCCCATCAGAAGCATAAAGGTCATGATGCCTGGAAAAGAGATACCAAAGATCAAGAAAGTGGTATCCCAGTTGCGTGCACAATCGTGATATCCTCTCATTGATCCCTATGGCTCTACTGTTCCAACACGAGTCTGCGTAGATCCTCGGAAATATCCCACAGACTACGTGACGGCTCCCATGCTCCTTAATCTCCTGAAGAAGGACCTTGTAATTGCGAACAAGTTCCTCTGATCTCATCCTACCCACATCGTTACTTCCTGTATAAACAATCGTAATCGTGTTCGTCCGCCTTTGATCCCTGATGGTCTGGGTACAATCGGCGATTCCACGGCCCGGTTGACATACAAGCTTGCAACGTCGTTTAGTCTTCCGCTGCAGGATGTCGCCATAGCCTCGCACCATGGAGTCCCCTACCACCAGGATCTCCTGATTTTCAGCCACCTCATCCTCTAGTAGAGCAAGACGATTGGCTAGAGCCAGCGGTTGCTCCGCAGTGGACCCACTTACCGAACGCGGGCTCGAGAAACTGAGCGCCACTCGTTCACGGCAGTGGCAATAGTGGAAGATATGGAACGCTCTTTGGTTTGTGGGGAGGATTCATCACAGAGCGCACTCCTGAGAAGACGAATCTCCTCCTCACACATCCTGAGACGATCCTCCAGGTTCACACAACCTTCACAAGCCACCTCGCTCTTCCTTCGGCAATACAAACGGCAAAGAGCAAATAAAAAACAACAAAAGAAACAAAACCTGTCACTAAATAAACTAAGTACAAGAAGCTTGCTCTGCTTACCTTATACTATATATGTATATATACGAGAGGATGTGAATCCGAGAGATCTTTCAACAGGAGTGTGAGAAAATTTACTAGGGGACTCTTAGATGCTCCCTGACGCCATGCGATTTTGTATTTTGTAAATACATATATATATATATATATATATATATATATATATATATATATGTATATATATACATATATGTATATATATATATGTGTGTGTGTGTGTGTGTGTGTGTGTGTGTGTGTGTGTGTGTGTGTGTGTGTGTGTGTGTGTGTGTGTGTGTGTGTGTGTGTCAATAATCATCTCTAATAACCCTTTCATTATAGTAGACCGATTAATGCGTATTACTCCGGCTGTCGCCACATGATTTTATTCAGCCGCTCTTATTAGGCACACATGATCATCTGGACCTGAAAAGGTTAACTCCTGTCGAGGGAAGCACTCTAAGGGTTAATCTTGATTGTCCTTCTTGGTGTGGTGGAAAGTGTACCAAGAAATCCTGACCACTCGGAGCTCAAGGGGATCTTTAACACACGCGAGGACGATGAACACAATGGGAAGGCCGGCCGGCAAGGACATGTCGAAGAATAGGACCTGAAAGAAGAGTCAGTCGTGGGAGGGACTAAAATAAACAACGATATCGATGTCCGACCGGCAAATAAAACAAGAAACAATGAAGGATCTTAAAGAAGAGCCGGTCGGCCAAGAAAGAGGGTGGGAACAAAGGAAACAACGATACGGAAGGCCGGCCGGTAAACATAAAGGAATTGAAAAAAGAGCCGACCGGCCGGGGAAAAAGGGAGGGAACAAGATAATCTACGATAGTGAGGGCTAGCTGGCAAACATAACAAGAAAAAATTAATTGAAAAAAGCCCGCCGGCCGGGAAAGCGGGAGAGACTAAAATATACAACGATATGGAGACCGGCTGCCAAACAGAAGAAATAAACTGAAAGAAAAACCAGCCGGTCGGGAATGAAGGAGGGACAAAAAAATCAGTGAGATATACTAAAATGAAATAGAAATAGAAAATAAAGAATGATACGAAAGGCCGGCAAACAAAGCACGAACGAAGGAATTAAAAGAAAAAAATCCGGCCGGCCGGGAAAGTGGGAGGGACAAAAATATTCAGTGATACATTAGGCCGGCTGGTAAACGCAACAAGAAACAAAGGAATTGAAAAAAAGCCGGCCGGCCGGTAAAGTGGAGGTGACAAAAATAAATAACGATACGGAGGGCCGGCTGGCAAACATAACACGAAACAAAGGAATTCAAACAAGAGCCAGCCGACCGGGAAAGTGAGAGGGACTATAGAACAATGGCTTTCTTCCTCGGCTGAATAAATTCGATCACAAAGACAAGAAATAAACCAAAAATTAGGGCGATATGGATAGAATCGCCAACCAGCCGAGGCCTTTACGTTTCTTTCACTGAGAGGCTCAAAAACTCCCTTCCTTGATTTTTCCACTCATTTGTGAGTTGAGTACAAAAAAAAAAAAATTACACTTCCAACACATTCATGCTTTTCTTCTTCTTCTTCTTCTTCTTCTTCTTCTTCTTCTTCTTCTTCTTCTTCTTCTTCTTCTTCTTCTTCTTCTTCTTCTTCTCCTCCTCTTTCTCCTCTTCCTCCTCCTCCTTCCTCCTCCTCCTCCTCCTCCTCTTCCTCCTCTTCCTCCTCCTCAGAGGAAATCTCTGAAGCATGGTTTGTCACCTAGGGTTCCCCATGAACTCCGAGGTTTCTTGGGGGTTTGCCAGGGAGAGAACAGTAATAAATAAAATAAGCTAAAAAAAAAAAAAAAAAAAAATCAATGAGTAGATTTTTAAAGCAGTTTTTATATTTTTCTTTTGTCTAGAATTGTCAATAAAATTGATGGTGATAATGTTCATTTACGTAAATTGACTAACAGATAAAGAAAATTTTCTTTGTAAGAGAAAAATGGGTGAATTAATATTCTAAAATACTTTCTTGGGTAAAAGTTCCTTGCGACGTCACTATTTTCGGAATATAAAAAGTTTTCCTTAGTGTATAATTTTTAAATACACTTTGCAGCGTCTATATACACGCATACACAGGCAAAATGGGAAACACACACACACGCATGCGCGCACACACACACACACACACACACACACACACACACACACACACACACACACACACACACATTCACATACGCACCTGCACACACATATACATTCACGCACATTCATATACACACGCACGCGCGCACACACACACACACATACACACACACACACACACACACACACACACACACACACACACACACACACACACACACACACACACACACACACACACACACACACACACACACACACACACACACACACACACACACACACACACACACATACACACACGCTCACACACACACACACACACACACACACACACACACACACACACACATGCACACGCACACACACGCACACGCACACACACACATACACACACACGCACTCACACACACACACACACACACACACACACACACACACACACACACACACACACATACACACATAAACACACACACACACACACGCACGCGCGCGCGCGCGCAAATGTCCCACGGACTGGAAGACAGGCTTCATTACTCCCATCCCCAAATCTTCCAATCCCCAATTCTTTAGTGATCTCAGACCCATTACTATCACTCCCATTCCTAGTCTTATTTGTGAGGATTTTGTCTTCGAGTGGGCATACTCCAAAGTCAGCAAATTCATTGATCCCCTGCAGTTTGGTAACGTGAAAACATCCTCCACCACTCAGTATCTTATCAGCTTCCTTGACTTTTTCTGTAATAATCTCGAGCAATGCAAGACTTCACTTGCAGTGGGGTTTATTGACTTCAAGAAAGCCTTCGATCTTGTTGATCATACCACTATCATCACCAAAGCCATCCACCTTGGCCTTCCTACCTCCTTGGTGGCTTGGCTATCTGACTTCCTGACGGACCGTTGTCAAGCTGTCAGATATCAGGGACACGTCTCTGCAGTCCAGCACCTATCCTGTGGGGTACCACAGGGAACAAGAATGGGGCCACTGTGTTTCCTGATACTCATCAACGATGCCCTGGGAGGCACACCGCACAGGTGGAAATATGTTGATGACTGCACGGTGGGGATCCCTGTGTCCAACACTGACCTGAACTACGACCCACTGCAGGACACGCTGGACAAGCTACACACATGGACAGTGCACAACAAAGTCTCCATCAACCACAAGAAAACTGTGGTAATGCACTTCCACACCTCCAATGACGTTCTCCCCCCTCCCCTGCTGACAATTGACGGCCAACCCCTACAAGTGGTCCAGTCAATTAAACTGCTGGGGATAACCATCGACAATATGTTGACCTAGAATGAGAACACCGTCAGGGCAGCCTCCTACAAGCTGTATATGCTGCACCCACTGAGTTCATTAGGGGCTCAGGCTGAAGATCTCGAGACCATCTACACTTTCTTCATTTTACGGTGGGGATTCCTGTGTCCAACACTGATCTGAACTACGACCTACTGCAGAACACGCTGGACAAGCTACACACATGGGCAGTTCACAACAAAGTCTCCATCAACCACAAGAAAACTTGGGTAATGCACTTCCACATCTCCAATGACGTTCTCTCACCTCCCCTGCTGACAATCGACGGCCAACCCTTACAAGTGGTCCAGTCAGCTAAGCTGCTGGGGATAACCACCGACAACAAGTTGACCTGGAAGGAGAACACCGCCAACACCGTAAGGGTAGCCTCCTACAAGCTGTATATGCTGCGTCGATTGAGTTATTTAGGGGCACAGGCTGAATATCTCAAGACCTTCTACACTTCCTTCATTTTACCCAAGTTGATGTACGCTCACCCTCCTGGCCCTCCTCACTCACAATCACGCAGCAGCGACAGCTGGCGAAAGTGCAGAAAAGAGCCTGTCGCACAATCCTTGGCAAATAATACACCACGTATCAGCACGCTCTCATCATACTAGGAATACCCACCTTGCTTTCCACTATCATCAGAGTCTGAGGTCGTTTACGGTCACCCTAGCTAAACATCCTGGGCACCGGAACCTGCTACCTCCACAGGTACCACGACCACGGCTGCAGGTGCGGCACCAAAATACCATCTAGAAGGTCAAAGCACGCACCGGCCGGTGTAAGAGGAGCCCCATACCGACATTTACGGTCTTAATCAACAACAAGAATTAACATTGTTTTACTACACATCTATTCCTCAGCTTACTTTTTTTTTTATGCTCGTAACATCTTTTCACTGCCATAGTTTTATATTATTATAATCTTGTAGGATGTATATTTTCAGCAGTACATACATACATTCATATACCAAAGGCTTTTTC
>NC_134781.1:34552478-34557478 GCF_046742065.1 Oratosquilla oratoria | reverse complement strand
TCCTTCTTCTTCTCTCACTCCTCCTCTTCTTCCTCACTCTCCTCCTTCTCATTTTCATTCTCTTCCTTCTCCTCCTTCTCCTTCTTCATCTCCTCAAATCCTCCTCCTCCTCCTCCTCCTCCTCTTCCTTCTTCTTCTTCTTCTTCTTCTTCTTCTTCTTCTTCTTCTTCTTCTTCTTCTTCTTCTTCTTCTTCTTCTTCTTCTTCTTCTTCTTCTTCTTCTTCTTCTTCTTCTTCTTTTTCTTCTTCTTCTTCTTCTTCTTCTTCTTCTTCTTCTTCTTCTTCTTCTTCTTCTTCTTCTTCTTCTTCTTCTTCTTCTTCTTCTTCTTTTTTTTTCTTCTTCTTCTTCTTCTTCTTCTTCTTCTTCTTCTTCTTCTTCTTCTTCTTCTTCTTCTTCTTCTCCTTCTCCTTCTTCTTCTTCTTCTTCTTCTTCTCCTTCTCCTTCTTCTTCTCCTTCTCCTTCTCCTTCTCCTTCTTCTTCTCCTTCTCCTTCTTTTCCTACTTATTCTTCTCCTTCTCTTCACAGGATAATCCCCAACCTGCACTGCAGGAAGCCTCCCAACCCGCTACGCGTGACGGGGGGTGACAACTGGTGAAGAAAGGTGCCAAACCCCGCTGAAAGGCGCACGTGTCGTCAGGATCCACCACCTCCAATAGATTTAAAGTTTTGGATGTAGCCAAGGAGGACGAGTTTGAAACTCGTTTAGTCGGGGACTCCATGGTCAGGCACCAATCCGAAGAGTTCTGTGGTCGTTCTTCAAACGGCCGCAGAAGGTGTTATATGTATAGAGGTGCCGGACTCGATGACATTGCCGAGTCCTGTGACGATGTCACAATAAACGCGGATCAAACACGGTTTTCATAATACACGCCGGTACGAATGACGTCGAGTCAACGCGATCAGAGGAACTCATTGAAAAGTACCGGAGAACAACCAGGAAATATAAAGAAAAGGTTCCTAAAAAAAACTTGTAATTTCAGGGATCCTCCCCAGATTCAAGAGAAGGGATATTTTTTTCAACATCGACAGATTCTACAACATCGCATTCAGTGCGAGCAACAGAGTAAAATCCCTCTGTGAAAAGGAAAAAGTGCACTTCGTCAATTTCTGGGACAACTTCTACTTTGATAAAACTCTGTTTGAGGAAGACGGTCTCCACTTGAATGCGGCCGGAGCAGCAAGGTTAGGTAGGCTGCTCAACAACAGCCTGGCCGACACCAGAAGAAAAAACTCCTCAGCGGAGCCCCCATCAACACCTCCATAATAGAGCAAAAAAGAAAAGTGACAGATATCAATTTCTGTTACGTTAATGCTCGTAACGTACGAAACAAATTCGAAGATCTAGAAATCCTCGGAGCGACAGGTAAGTACCACGCGATAGGAGTAACAGAAACATAGTTGGACACATCAAGCCGAGATTTTATTGCGGAATACTGTTTGCCGGGCCACTAAATTTTCAGTTGCGAAAGAGAAAATAGAATAGGCGGTGGAGTAATCTTGTATGTCCATAACTCCCTCCAACCATCACTGTTAAAAACAGAGGCAGTAACAAATGTTGATATATCATTTTTTTTTTTTTTTAATAAAAAACAATTGCATTAAATCTAAAGTAATGATTGGACTTCTTTATAGACCACCAGGTCAGCTGCTGGAAAATAATGAAAAATTATTTGATCTAATTTCAGAAACTAACCAACGCTGCAAGACAGTAATCATGGGAGATTTTAACTTACCGGTTAAGAGATGGGGCGAGGATTTTAATTCACATACAGGCCGAGATTTGTATAGTAACTTACTGGAAAGTGACTTCCACCAATGCGTAAACAGCCCTACCCGAGAAAATAATATCCTGGACCTAATATTGTCTACAACAGAGAATCTTGTAAATTCAGTGAATGTCGGATCAATATTCAGTAGTAGTGATCATCGTATTATCACATTCAAAATGAAAATGGAAGCTAGTTTATCTAAGATCAGCAAGGAGAAAATACCCGACTTCCGTAGAGCCAATTTTAACAGACTCCGATCATTACTAGAAAACTCAGACTGGAGCAAAACTTCGAACGAGATTGATATTAATAAAGCGTGGGAAAACTTCACTACGGAGCTAAAGAGCTGTAAATCTCTGTGTTCCTTATCGTGAGAAGCGTCCGGCAAAAAATAAACCAAAATGGTGGAATAGGGAAATTAGTAACAACCTCTCTCGTAAAAAGCGTGCGTACAAAAAAATATTTATCAACTAAAAGTCAAGACGATAAACTAACACTAGACAGAATTCGCCGCGAAACCAAAACACTGATAAAGCGTAGTAAGAAAAATCTTGAAAAGTATATTGCTGAGGCAAGCAAATCGAACCCTAAAGAATTCTATAGTTATGCGAATAAGAAGAAAACGCTTACCTGCGGTAATGGACCACTATACAATGATGATGAAAATGAGATGGCCTCAATCTTTAGTAAATTTTTTGTATCCGTCTTCACAGACGAGGATTGCTCAGTGTATCAGCTACCAGAACACAAAATGTCCCAAAATGTCTTAAATCAACTCATAAAGTCCCGGGACCTGACAAAATTTCACCCAGAATTCTGCGAGAAGTCAAAAATCAAATCAGTAAACCCTTGTGCATCCTTTTCAACAAATCTTTAACACTTGGGAAAGCCCCATCAGATTGGAAATGTGCTAACGTAACACCAATATTCAAGAAAGGGGATAAATCATAATCAGGCAACTACAGACCGATTAGCCTGTCTTCGATTGTGTGTAAACTGCTAGAGACCATCATTTGCGACAGTGTAGTGAACTTTCTAGAAGAAAATAAAATTGTGAAAGATTCATAACATGGCTTCCGTAGTAAACGCTCATATTTAACTAATCTCCTCGACTTCTTTCATGACGTCTTTAGCAAATACGAGGAATATAGATCTGTTGATATAATTTATCTAGATTTTTAAAAAGTATTCGATAAAATTCCCCATAAACGATTGCTTGACAAATTAAAAACACACAGTTTTTCTGGTAATATCTACAACTGGATTAAAGATTAGCTCTCTGAACCAAAACAGAGAGTTGTAATTAACGGGGCCTCATCTAGCTGGCTCGACGTTAAAATTGGCGTACCGCAAGGATCAGTTTTGGAACCCGTTTTGTTCTTAACATATGTAAATAATCTAGACGACGGCCTCCTCTGCAAAGTATCAAAATTTGCTGATGATACAAGAATTACCGGTAAAGTAACAAAAACCAAAGAGAAAGAAACTGCAATCCGATTTAGACAAATTATCAAGCTGGGCAAGCAAGTGGCAAATGAAATTTAACGTTAACAAATTTAAGATAATGCACATTGGAAGTAACAATGATCACATCCAATACCAGATGAATGACGTAATACTGGATTCAGTAACTAAAGAAGATCTAGGAGTTTTAATATCAAATGACTTGAAGCCAAGTCAACATTGCTCAAAAGTTGTTAAAACAGCATATAAATTGGTTGGCTTTATCGAAAGAGTCTTCGAAAATAAATCAGAAAAAATATTGTTAAAACCTTATAATTCCTTGGTCCGTCTCCATCTCGAATACTGTATACAATTTTGGTCCCCATACTACCAGAAAGATATTAGTAAACTAGAAAGAGTGCAACGGAGAATGACCAAAATTATACCAAGACTGAGAAATCTGCCGTATGAAAAAAGACTTAAAAGTCTAGATATATTCTCACTTTCAAAAAGGAGACTGCGACGAGATTTAATCGAGTTTTTTTTTAAATGTTCAATGTCAAAGATTACTTCTTATTAGACCAATCAAATACAAGAAGACGTCACGATTTTAGAGTAATTGGTAAAAGATTTTCTTCGAATGAAAGTAAGCATGTCTTCTTTAACCGGGTTGTTAATGTGTGGAATTCGTTACCTTCCACTGTCATTGAAAGTAACACAATAACAACATTTAAAAATCGACTAGTTAAATACTTAGACTCTAATCCGCAAATAAAATATTATCCCTCGCAATAAAAGATCTGACAGCCCGGCATTTAATTGTAATTGGATAGTGGTAGCAGTAGTGTTAATTTATCTTTTATCGCCTAGTTGCCCTGTTTTCTTAACTGCAGCTTAGTATAGTAAACATAAACAGCCTCGATAGGGCCAGTAGGCCTGCTGTTGTTTGCTCTTCCTTTGTGTTCCTTTGTGTTCTTCTCCTCCCTCTCCCTCTCTCTCCCTCTCCCTCTCCTTTTCCTTCTCCTTCTCCTTCTCCTTCTCCTTCTCCTTCTCCTTCTCCTTCTCCTTCTCCTTCTACTTTTCCTTCTCCTTCTCCTTCTCCTTCTCCTTCTCCTTCTCCTTCTCCTTCTCCTTTTCCCTCTCCTTCTCCTTCTTCGTCTCCTTCTCTTTAATTTTCTTTCCACTGTTCCTTCTCCTTCTCCTACTCCTCCTTTTTCTTTTCTTTCTTCTTCTCTTTTTCCTTCTCTTTCCCCTCCTCCTTCTCCTCATTCTCGTTCTTAACTTCTTTTCATTTTCATTCTAATTTTCATTCTCATTTTCATTCTCATTATCATTCTCATTCTCATTCACATTCACATTCATATTCTAATTCTAATTCTAATTCTAATTCTAATTCTAATTCTAATTCTCATTCTCATTCTCATTCACATTCACATTCTCATTCTCAATCTCAATCTCAATCTCAATCTCATTCTCATTCTCATTCTCATACTTATTATCATTCTCATTCTCATACTTATTCTCATTCCCATTCTCATTCTCATTCTCATTCTCATTCTCATTCTTCCCCTCCATCTCATTCCCTTCCCCTTTCTTTCCTTCTCTTCTTTCTCACTCTCCTCCTCCTCATTCTCCTTCTTTTCCTTCTCCTTCTCCTTCTCCTTCTCCTTCTCCTTCTCCTTCTCCTTCACCTTCTCCTCAAATCCTCCTTATCCTTCTTCTTATCCTTCCCCTTCTTTTCCTTCTTATTCTTCTTATTCTCTTCCTTCTCCTTCTCTTTCTGTCTCT
>NC_134781.1:34542478-34544978 GCF_046742065.1 Oratosquilla oratoria | reverse complement strand
TGGTGACCAGGAGTATGGTAGGAAGAGTTAAGGATGTACATGTTCTAAGGGGAGAGAGTGGGGGAATATCAGATCATTTCCTGGTGGAAGGTAAATTGAGAGTGGAGAATAGGTGGAGAAAGAGGAAAAAGGCAGAAGGTAGGGAAGTACTTTGAGTGAACTGCTTAAATAAGGAATAAAGGAGAATGAGTATAAGAAGAACTTGAGAAAGGAGTGGGAGAGAGTAAAGGATAGAGTAGAACTAGGAGTGGAGGAGGAATGGGGATGGTTCAAGGAAGGAGTCAAAAGTTGTGCAAAGATGATGTGTGGAACAAGGAGGGCGGGAAGAAATAGAAGGAAGGGTAGTGAGTGGTGGAATGAGGAAGCAAAATGAGTGTAGAAGAAAAGAAGCAGGCATTCATAGATTGGCTACGAATTAGGACGAGGGAATCGTATGAGAGGTACAAAGTAAAGAGAAAGGAAGCTAAGCATAAGATAAAGGAAGCAAAGAGGAGAGCAAGTGTGAAATGGGGAAAGAGTATGACAGAAAATTTTGAAAGTAATAAAAAGATGTTTTGGAAGGAAGTTAAAAGAGGAAGAGGAGGCGAATCAAGTAGAGAAGAAAAGGTAAAAGGTGCAGATGGAGAGATGATGATGAAAGAGAAGGCAGTGAGAGGAAGGTGGGCAGAGTATTTTAGGGAGTTGCTAAATGTGAAGGAGGATAGGGAGGGAAAGGTAGTTGCAGTGGGAAGCGCTAAGAAAATGAGAGTGATGAGTGAGGAGAATGGAGGAGAAATAGGGAAGGATGAAGTGAAAGCAGCTGTTAAGATGATGAGAACAGGTAAGGCACTTGGGTTGGATGTATGCCATGCAGAGTGCCAGAGGACTGGAGGAGTGCCTGTATAGTTCCGCTTTACAAGGAAAAAGGGGACAAGTGTGAGTGTAGTAGTTACGGAGGGATCAGCTTGTTGAGTGTAGTTGGGAAGGCTTATGGGAGGGTCTTAATTAAGAGGATTAGGAGAGGAACAGAGGGAGTAATTGGTGAGGAACAGTGTGGTTTTAGGACAGGTAGGGGATGCGTAGATCAGATTTTTGTGGTAAGACAGATATGTGAGAAAGCTATAGGAAAAGGTAAGGATGTTTTTGGGGCTTTTATGGATCTGGAAAAGGCTTATGACAGGGTAGACAGGAGGGCACTGTGGGAGGTACTGTAGATATATGGGATAGGAGGAAAGCTGTTAAGAGCAGTCAAGAGTTTTATGAGAGTAGTAGAGTTTGCGTTAGGATTAGAAATGGAGAGAGTGAATGGCTTGAAGTAAAGGCGGGATTTCGTCAGGGATGTGTTATGTTGCCCTGGATGTTCAATCTATACATGGATGGGGTGGTGCGAGAGGTGAATGCAAGGGTAGTGGGTCAGGGGTTGGAGATGATTAAAGAAAATGGAGAAAAGTGGGAGGTGAGCCAGCTGTTGTTTGCTGACGACACTGCGCTTGTAGCAGGATCAGAGGAAGGATTGAGGAAGTTAGTGACAGAGTTTGAGAAGGTGTGCGAAAGAATGAAGCTGAAGATAAATGTGGGCAAAAGTAAGGTGATGAGATGTACAAGGGGAGAGAGTGACAGTAGGCTGGAAGTGAGCATTAAGGGCGAGAAACTGGAGAAAGTGGATAGTTTCAGATACTTAAGTGCGAATGTGATAGGAAAGGGAGGAGTGGGGGTGAAGGTAGAATGTAGATTGAGAGAAGCGAGTAAATGCCTTGGTGGATTAAAAAGTATAATGAGAAATAGACATTTAGGAATGGATGCTAAGAGGAGGTTATATGAAGGAGTGATTGTGCCAACAGCAATGTACGGGGCAGAAACATGGAACATGGGAGAGGAAGAGAGAAGGAGTTTTGATGTGTTTGAGATGAAATGTCTGAGAAGTATGATGGGGGTTACTAGGCTAGATAAAGTGAGAAATGAGGAGGTGAGGAGGAGAACAGGGGTGGAAAGGGAGCTGGGAGATAGGGTTGATGAAAGAGTATTAGGATGGTTTGGACACATGGAAAGAATGAGTGAAGAAAGATTAGTAAAAGAAGTGTGGAAGGCGGAGGTGGAAGGAGTGAATATTAGGGGGCGTCCTAGGATGAGATGGATGGATGGGGGTAAAAGGGGCTTTACAAAAGAGAGGAATGTCTGTAGAGGAAGGACGGGAGAGGACAGAAGATAGGGGTGAATGGAGAATGGTTGTGTATAGATGATGCTGTGATGCATGAGGGGGAGTGGGTGGGGGATGGGGGTGAGTAAGTATGTATGAGAAAAAAATTGACGCAGCCCGAAGGGATTTTTTCCCGTCTTCTTCTTTTCTGCATGAGGGGACGGAGAGGGGGGGTCTCCGAATTTATGAAGCGGCCTTGCTGTGGATGTGCTGTGTCTTGCGACACTGCTTCTGACCCAGGGCAGTGGACAGGATGCAGGGATGACCCGTCATCCAGGAGGTGCCAAGATAGGAGGGAGGGAGTAGGGTGGAGGGGAGTGGAAT
>NC_134781.1:34522478-34537478 GCF_046742065.1 Oratosquilla oratoria | reverse complement strand
CCTCCCTTTCCTGCCACATTCGCACCCAAGTATCTAAAACTGTCCACTTCCTCCAGTCTCTCACCCTTAATGCTCACTTCCAGCCTGCTGTCACTCTCTCCCATTGTACGTCTCATCACCTTACTTTTGCCCACATTTATCTTCAGCTTCCTTCTTTCACGCACCTTCTCAATCCCTCCTCTGATCCTGCAGTGTCATCAACAAACAACAACTGGCTTATTTCCTACTTTTCTCCATTTTCTTTAATCATCTCCAACCCCTGACCCACTACCCTTGCATTCACCTCTCGCACCACCCCATCCATGTATAGATTGAACAGCCAGGAACACATAACACATCCCTGACGAAGTCCCATCTTTACCTCAAACATTCACTATCTCCATTTCTAATCCTAACACAAGCTCTTGACTGCTCTTAACAGCTTTCCTCCTATCACATATATCTGCAGTACCTCCCACAGTGCCTTCCTGTCTACCCTATCGTAAGCCTTTTCCAGATCCATAAAAGCCCAAAAAACATCAATACCTTTTCCTATAGCTTTCTCACGTATCTGTCTTACCACAAAAATCTGATATACACAACCCCTACCTGTCCTAAAACCACATTGTTCCTCACCAATTACTCCCTCTGTTCCTCTCCTAATCCTCTCAATCAAGACCCTTCCATAAGCCTTCCTAACTACATTCAACAAGCTGATCCCTCTGAAACTACTACACTCACACTTGTCCGCTTTCCCCTTGTAAAGCGGAACTATATAGGCACTCCTCCAGTCCTCCGGCACTCTACCCTCTTTTAAACAAACATTTAATAACCTCTCCAGCCAGTTCACCATAACTGTACCACTTTTCTTCAGACATTCTGCATGGGATCCATCCAACCCAAGTGCCTTACCTGCTCTCATCATCTTAACAGCTGCTTTCACTTCATCCTTCTCTATTTTTCCTCCGTTTTCCTCACCCATCACTCTCATTTTCTTAGCGCTTCCCGCTGCAACTACCTTTCCTTCCCGATCCTCCTTCACATTTAGCAACCCCCTAAAATACTCTGCCCACCTTCCTCTCACTGCCTTCTCTTCCATTATCATCTCTCCATCTGCATCTTTTACCTTTTCTTCTTTACTTGTTTCGCCTCCTCCTCCTCTGTACTGGGAATCATTTATTGTGTGTGTATATACTATATATATATATATATATATATATATATATATATATATATATATATATATATATATATGGTGTGGTAATTCTTTCGTTAGAAATTCAAGAATTGCCACACCACAATCTTTCTTATGATACTAAAACCTTTATTGACCTTATTGAGATATGTATCAAAGACTGTAAATTTGAGTTTAATGGAAAATTATATAAACAGAAATTTGGAAATGTCGATGGGAAATCCCCCATCAGCCATTCTAAGCAATATCTACATGGAATTTTTTCAGACTAAGCTTTTAGCAAACATACTTCCCAAGAAGGTCAAATGTCGACGACATTCTCCGTATTTGGCCAAACAATGAAAATGTTGATGCCTTTGTACCTAAATTGAATCAATTGGTTCCTTCTATAAAGTTCACTGTAGAAATTGAAAAAAAGCATACATTTCTTTCTTAGATTGTAACATTCACAGATGCAATACGAAGTTTAAATATAGTATTCACCGAAAACCAACCAATAACGTGTATATACATTACTATTTGCTCGGATTGTAATAATGTTTATTGGGGGCAAACAGACAGAGATTTACACACTAGAATGAAAGAACATAGGAACTTAGAAACGCATAACAAAATTCCGCTGTTTTCCAACACATAGACAAAGTAGGCAAAAATTATTTTCAACTCCAAGTGTAGTTTCAAAAGGAAAATAATATAATCTTCTTTGATTAAACAATTTCCTAATTCTAATATCTCAAGTGGGCAATGGTCACCAGACTGTATTAGTTCCTGGGCAATTAATAAATTATTACCATCCTTGGTGAAGGCGGGTGACTTGCCACGCAAAGCAACAGACGCCACTTGAGCCCTGTCCATATTTCTTCTCTTTCTCTGTATATTAGACATGTATTTTCCTCACTACTCTGTATTCCACTGAAGAGGATCATAGTCTGTGGTCGAAATATATGGATATCGTCTACTTCATTTCTTCTTATCCAACACAGTGGGTCTTTGTTGAATTTTACGAATGTGTTACGACATTACTTTGTGTATATATATATATATATATATATATATATATATATATATATATATATATATATGTACATGTGTGTATGCATGTGTATATACAATTATATATATTATGTATATACATTTATGTTTGTATATGTATATATATACATACATACATATACCAAGGCTTTTTCCCCCTTACAAGGGAGGTAGCCAAAAAGGAAAAGGCATAAAATCATTCCCACCCATTCCATCCCTGAATACACTCCTCACCCCTCCACCCTCCCTCTTATCTGAGCACCTCCTGGATGACGGGTCATCCCTGCACCTTGTCCACTGCCCTGGGTTAGAAGCAGTGTTGCAAGACATAGCATATCCACAGCAAGGCCGCTTCATTAAATCGGCGACCCCCCCTCTCCGTCCCCCATTGCATAAAAGGAGAGGACGGGGAGAAATCCCTTCGGGCTGCGTCAAATTTTGCTCACACATACTACCTCACCCCCCATCCCCCCGCCCATTCCACCTCATGCAATCACAACATCATCCATATACAACCATTCTCCATTCACCCCTGTCTTCTGTCCCCTCTTCCCCAAAGCCCCCTTCACCCCATCCATCCACCTCATCCTACGACGTCCCCTCATGTTCACTCTCTCCACATCTGCCTTCCATACCTCTTTTACTAGTCTTTCTTCACTCATTCTTTCCATGTGTCCAAACCATCCTAATATTCTTTCATCAACCCTATCTCCCAACTCCTTTTCCACCCCTGTTCTCCTCCTCACCTCCTCATTTCTCACTCTATCTAGCCTAGTAACCCCCATCATACTTCTCAGACACCTCATCTCAAACACATTCAAACTCCTTCTCTCTTCTTCTCTTATGTTCCATGTTTCTGCCCCATACAGTGCTGTTGGCACAATCACTCCTTCATACAGTCTCCTCTTAGCATCCATTCCCAAATATCTATTTCTCATTACACTCTTTAATCCACCAAGGCATTTACTCGCTTCTCTCAATCTACATTCTACCTCCACCTTCACTCCACCTTTTCCTGCCACATTTGCACCCAAGTATCTAAAAGTTACAAATATGCTGTGGTAGTGGCAAACCTGCACTGCCGTCTAGTGCCATAACACACGTTACAAAAATATTACGCAGAGGTAATAAAATATGGAGACACGAAGGCATACGACCGGAGAAACTTTTAAAATAGCAGCACAAGTCGGAGTAAATGTTAGAGCAAATTATATAAATTTCTAATCTTATTTTTGTATTTGTTGTATAAAATGATTATTTTTTAAAAAGCAAAGTTTCTACAACAGAAATTAAGCGAGAGTAATATGGGAGTAAATCGTCTGGGCGTCCATGGACTCTGTTGATTTTATCCGCTTGGAAGTGCGAAAAAATCGGCGGACGGATTTACTCCCACTTACTCCGTAGCAATTTATAGCCAAACGAACGAATAATTCATAAGGAGTTTTTTATGTATTTTGACAAGTAAACACATAATAATACATCTTTATGCTTTTTAGTTTAATAGTTCTTCTCTGTTATTCAAAAATAAAAAAAAATTGAGTAGACTTTAGAGGCTTAGAAATCGCTATATTAAAAAATCTGGCATCTATAAATAGCATCACATTATTTTATTATCGTTTTTAAAGTTTATATCAAGGTTTGTTTTGTCTAATAAGAAGTTGATGTTGTTCATCAACAGTAACTTAATAAAAAGTATTATCTAAACATTTTGTTTTATGTATTGTTTTAGTGATTGCACTACTGGCTTTCGGGCAAAGCCAATATCTACGTTTTTTTTATCTATTTGTTTATTTATTTATTTGTTCATTTATTATTTTTTCTCGTGTTGGTCATTAGTTGTCTACCAGCACGTAGCTTAACCCCCCTCCTCCACCGCCTATTTGTCATCTGTGTATACCAGTGTCACACCCAGAAAGTCAACATCTGTCAGATCACAGCGGGAGTTTTTGGTGCCCTGCCCTCAGGTCATAGGGACGCCGTGAGGGCAGCGTATGTGTGTAAATTACCAGTTTGTATTTTTGGTTATGTTTCTTTTCTTATTATTTTACTTTTCTCATTGATGTTTTGTGACTAAATTAATTTAATTCAGCTTGTAACACAGATACCATGTGTCAGTACGCTGCGACGTACTTCAATTTCTGTATTGTATTTAAGGTTAGACGTATGGTAACGGTTTCCATCATCGGCAGGCATTGCTCACTCTAGTTGCCAGTTAATTATCTTGTTGTTTTGTTTTTTATCTGTGGTATTTTTGTATACGTATATCTTGTGTGTAATTTAATATTAGTATGTAAGTGGTTAGGCTGTAATGCTGCTATCCAAAGTGTGATCGGAAAAAAAAAATCCTTTGTTGCATCCTTCGGCTCCATTGACCTTTAAGGGAATTTGCAAGTATTTCAGGGAGGCTTCAAACCCCCCTCGTTAGTTCTCTTCCTATTCTCGTTCGAGTCGGTAGCCGGCCATCCCTCTGCCTTTTGCTGCTACTTTTCCCACAAGGTATGTAGTAACAGTCTAGAGGTTAAAACACGTAAGTGGCTTTTATGGGAAGTACGTCCTATGTTTTGTGTGGGGTTTCTGATAGGATTTTAGGTTATCTTTTTTAATTGGAGTGTCAAATGAGCTATTTCCAATTTGTTTTCGTGAGTGACCTTGTTTATCTGTTTCCTCTACTTTGTTTATTCACATTACGCGTAAACTAAGAGTTAGTTAAGGGTTGATCTTTCTCATATATTTTTTTCTTCTGGTTTTAACTTTCCTTAAAATAAAATACTTAATTACAAAGGATTACAAAGGAGGAGCATGCGGACAGGAGACCTTTTCGTCCATAACTAGGTCGGATGCGAAAAAATTATAATAATGATAAATAGATGAATAAATAAAAATTATAATAATATGAATAATGATAAATAAAATAAATAAATGCATAGGCATAGTTAAATAATAAAAAACAAGTAAATAACAAATAACAATAGATTGACATTTAAATAATAATAAATGAAAGTCAAACAAATAATAATAAACAGACACAAAACAACGAACAAATAAACAAATAATATAAGATAAATGGCAGTTATTACAGCATCTTGCTTAGGTGTTTATCTAAACAAATCTTAAAGCTGCGAACTGAACTACATTGCACTGCCTCTGCAGGAAGTTTATTCCATTCATTAACTACATGATTGGCAAAGTTGTTTCTATACACTCCAAATTAAATCAGTTTCCTGACAGTTTGAGACCATTATTTCTTGTCTGATTCTCATTCAGTGTGAAATTTTTGTCACTTTTGATGTCAATTCCCTTTAGAATATTAAAGATCTGTATCAAGTCACCTCTACGCTTTTTTAGGGAAAGCAGATTCATATGTTTTAGTCGATTTTCGTATGATTTATTTTTGATATTTGGAATCAGTTTTGTGGCTCGCCGTTGCACTTTTTCCAATCTGTCAATGTCTTTAATAAGATTCGGTGACCATACGGAAACAACATATTCCAAATGTGGACGAACTAACAATTTATTTAGCTTGTTAATGAGAGGTGGGCTTTTGAAGTCAAAAGATTGTGCAATCACTCCTAGAATCTTATTTGCTTTCTCAGAGGCTGAAATACACTGCTTAGATTATTTGAGATCGTTACTGATAATTACGCCGAGGTCCTTTTCACTATCCACTTTTGTTAACAAATTTCCAAATAACTTGTAATCGTACTTACTGTTATTTTTACCTATGTGGATTACCTTGTATTTACTTGTGTTAAATTTCATTAGCCACTTTTCAGATCATTGCTGTAGTATATCTAGATCTTCTTGAATTGGTTTAAGTGATCATTTGCCATTCCGCACAGTTTTGTATCATCAGCAGACTTGGAGACAATAGATTTTAGTCCGTGTTCTATATCATTTATATATACTATGAATAGAAGTGACCCAAGAACAATGCTGATGCATTCTTCATCAGGTGAGGTAAAGGTTAATAGTAAATCACCAAATCTGAATCATAACCATAACCTCCGCCAGGAGGTTATGGTTTTACCGGCGTTGGTTTGTCTGTTTGTCTGTTAGCAAGATAACTAAAAAAAAATATGGATGGATTTTGCTGTAATTTTCAGGAATTATCAGAAACAGGGTACGGATTCGAAACAACTAATTATATTTTGGCGTTGATCGGGCACTCAGGGAGCGCAGACCTCCGCCACGAGGGTGTGAGTGATGGTTGGTGAAGAACGTAAACTTTTTCATGATTACTATGCTGTTGAGATGGGATACGTATATTTACCCTTTCAGGGACTGTTGGTAATGGGGCAGGGAACAGATGAAGGATTGAGCAGCCTTGGAGGAGGTCCCCGCTCTCTGAGTGCTTTTCTAATTTCTAGTTTAAGCTTATTTGATTAACTATTAATTTTTGGTTTGTTTGTGAAATATTCTAAAAATAAATGCTTGATACAAATTTCAACAGGAACAGTGTGAAAGGCTAACAGTACTTCTATTGAGCAGAACAGAGGCATGTTCAACATCGCCCCTTTCAACAAACTGTCCGAAATGTCCTCCTTTATCTCCACCAAGTCCCACCCGTCATCCATCTGTTACCCGCATTATACATATGTATGAAATGTTCCCCCTTAGTCCACTTCAACAAACTGTCCGAAATGTCCTCCTTTATCTCCACCAACTCCCACCCGTCCCCTGCTCACAGCACCCCCTCCGCCCCTCCACCTACCACCCACCCTTTCCTGATAACCTCTCCCAATTCCTTCCCCGTCGGCCTATATGTACTCAGAGTGTTTACCATGTATCTGTACTTGAAAAAGCTGTAACAAGCGAAACGTCGTACCAATAAAGGTTTCGATCTCACACGGTGCTGATTCTCACAACTTCTATTTCCTTTCTTTTCAGCTTGACAGCCGTGATGAAAATTTCAATCAGTCGTTGGTTGTGCTTCGAGTGAAGCCATTCCCAGGTTCCCACACAGCAAATAATATATGCAACATGATTCAAGAGGTAGTGGATGATTTTAAAATCCCTAAAGTCCACACGATTGTCCACGACAATGCTGCCAATATGATTAAAGGGATTTCTAACACTGGATACAGCAGCAACCTTAGCTGCTTCCTTCACACAATCCAGCATGTAATTCATGATGCTATATTCGAACAAAGACTGATGAAGGATATAATTACTAATTGCCGCCAAATAACAGGTCATTTTACTCATTCGTCATTGGCATACACTAAGCTTCAGGAACTTCAAAAACAACACAATTTACCACAACACAAGTTGATACAAGACGTGACCACTAGGTAGAACAATACATACCTCATGCTGGAAAGAATATTTGAGCAAAAGACTGCAATCACCTCCCACTGTGCCGAAAAGTTGGAAAAGTTGCCAACAAAATGCTGTGCTCTCCACCATCTTCAGTGGAGTGAACGCCTCTTCAGCATTGGTCGTAATGTCTACACCCCACACTGTAACCGGTTGACTCCAGAAACAGGGGAGAAACTGATGTTGTTGAATTTCAATTTTCGAATATTTAACTTTGACTATTAACCCATGGAATGCGGCAGTACTCAGGTGAGTCAGCATGTCGAAAAAAATCGTTGAGTTTTTTGTTCCTTTTTGGATTTTATGCCCAGACACAGCTTTTGAATAAAAAGATGGCCATTTCCCGCATTCCATGGGTCAAATATTAGATAGTAGAGACTGAGTTAGGTTTAGGTTTTACTATTAAGTTAAGATTAAGAAACTGATTAATAACTTTTACACTCTGTACATGTGTTTTATTAAAACCATGCATTAGATTATTCAATTTACTTGAGGTTAGTACATACATCAAAATCTATGAAATAGGTAATTTTTAACCTCTTTTTCAATCAATAGAAAAGTGGTCAATCAATAAGCATCTCATTAAGTTCATTCAATCATTAACATCCAACAGCTCAACAGCTGGCGTGTATAAATTTACATATAAAATAAGGAAAGATCATAGTTTAATTACTTTATATTAAAAACTGATATATCGTAATTATATAAAGTCGAATTGGCATCGGTATCGGCATCGGCAACTATGAGGGAATAGGAATCGGCATCGGCATCGGCAAAAAAAAAATGGAATCAGCACACACCTATTCATATATACATACATACATATACATATGTATATATATATATATATATAGTATATATATATATATATATATATATATCACTGGTGAGAAATGTAGTAACACATTTGTAAATCACAACTAACACCACGGTCGGACGAAATAAAGAGTTGAGTAAGCGAAACTACATATTTCGATTGCTAACTGCAATCCTCTTCAGTAGTACAAAGTGGAAGGAGGATGCTATCTTAAATAGCAACATCTTACAAACCGCCGTTTCTATGTGGAAATAGATGGCAAGAAAAGCAGGTACCGTTTCCAGAAGAACGGACTCCCACAAGGATCTGTGTTGGCTCCAACACTGTTCAACATTTATACTAATGACCAGCCACAGTATCAGAATATCCATAGGTACATCTATGCAGATGATCTGTGCATTGCCACTCAGTCTGATTCCTTCAACACCATCGAAGACCGACTATCAGAGGCTCTAACCACACTCTCCACGTACTACAAAAAGTGGCATCTCAATGCGAACGCAAACAAAACACAGGTGTGTGCATTCCACCTTAAAAATCACCAAGCCAAGAGAGAGCTACGAATCAGATGGAACAACACTGATCTGGCACACCACCCACACCCTGTCTATTTAGGTGTTACTCTCGACAGGACTCTTTCTTACAAAGAGCATATCAACAAGTTGATTGGAAAAATCTCAAGTAGAAACAACCTCCTCAGCAAACTTGCCACCACCAACTGGGGAACAGACCCAAACACCCTGCGACAAACAGCTTAGGCACTGTGTTATTCCACTGCAGAATATTGCGCACCAGTATGGGCCAGGTCATGCCATGCACACAAAATGGATCCAGAACTGAACAGGTCGTGTCGAATAATTACAGGTACCCTAAAACCAACGCCCCTACATACTATCTACAGACTGGCAAGGATTCCACCACCCCACATTCGGCGCGAAATAATTACCAAGATAGAAAAATATAAACAACAAAATTATCCCAGGCATCCACTATACGGTCACCTTCAGGTTGGACAGAGACTGAAGTCCCGCCAAAGCTTCATGACGGTGGAGAGACTGGATCCAACCCAAGCTGTGGCCCATAGACTAGAATGTTGGCAGGAATATGACAATCTAGGCCATAACGAGGCCATACCATGCCCAAACGAGACCTTGCCCCCAGGAGCTAACCTAACCAGGAAGAACTGGGTTACCTTAAACAGAAGAAGAGCCAAGGTGGGCAAAACGAGAGAAAATCAACACAAGTGAGGATACACCAATGGCCCCAATGTCCCTGTGGCGAAGTACAGACGATGGTCCACGTCCTCTGGGAATGTCCATTGAGTCCCCATTGCTCCGACCAAGACCTTAGGGAAGCAAATGAAACTGCCCTTATATGGACACGGTTCTGGTGCGACAAGATATGATGACCTCTTACAAAGGGAAGGAAACTTGGTAGTGACATTTATTCTTTTCCAAGTTCCCCTCCCTTTATATGAGGTTGCTATTTAAGACAGCATCCTCCTTCCACTTTGTACTATTAAAAAGGATTGCAGCTAGCAATCAAAATATATAGTTTCGCTTACTCAACTCTTTCTTTCGTCCGACTGTGGTGTTAGTTGTGATATATATATATATATGTATGTATGTATATATATATATATATATATATATATATATATATATATATATATATATATATGTATATATATGTATATATATACATATATATATATATATATATATATATATATATGTGTGTGTGTGTGTGTGTGTGTGTGTGTGTGTGTGTGTGTGTGTGTGTGTGTGTGTGTGTGTGTGTGTGTGTGTGTATGTATATATATATACATACATATATATACATATATATATATATATATATATATATACATATATAACGAAAAGTTTTTTAACGGAGAGACTACACCGACTGATAAAGATAATTTGGACAAAAGAAAGCATACCAGATAGCTGGAGAGTGGGGATAATCATTCCAATACACACACACACAAAAATAAAATAAAAAATAAAATAAGCCTACTATCAACTGCATATAAAGTTTTTACCAAGATATTGTATAAAAGAATGGAAGAATACATGGAGCATATAGTAGGAGAGTACCAATGCGGCTTTAGAAGAGGGAGGTCAACAACAGATAAAATTTTTGTCATAAGACAACTAACAGAAAAGTATTGGGAATATGATAGGGAGCAACTACACCTGTTCATAGATTTCAAGCAGGCTTATGATAGAGTGAGCAGAAGATCTCTATTGAAAATAATGGAAGAATTAGGAATACCACATAAGTACATCAGATTAACAAGAGCACGTGGGAGTAAAATTACATCACCTTTTCAGATAGGGGATGGCCTAAAACAAAGATGCATACTCTCACCACTGTTATTTAATCTGGCAATGAAAAAAATACCCGTCTGGGGTATTGGCTTCATGTTATTGTGGCAAAGTAGCATGCAGTTCATACTTTAGGGTCTATATGGGGCGCCCCTATGGACCAGAGCCACACATCATTTTGTCTGTGATAGAGGAAAACTCTGTACATAGAGAAATGATGACACTTTTATGCTACGACTGTCCCTCCGTTATGCTGTCCCCCAACCCCTTGTACCATTTCTCTGAATATTCATTTCCTTTTTTCGCGTACCTACCTACCCTGTGGTGGGGGAAAAGAATACTGCCAACAAGTATTTCCACTTGAGTCGTAAAAGGCGACAAAAAGGGACGGGGGATGGGATTAGGAGTCCTACTACCTGTAGCCCCAAAAGGGGACATTCCTAAAAAAGAAAGTAAAGGCATAAGAGGGTCTGGGAGTTTTCCAACCAGTACCCTAAGGTTTGGGTCTTTTAATGTGCGTGGATGTGGTACAGATGAGAGTAAAAGGGAAGAGATAGGCAGTATGTTTGTGAGAAGAAAGATGGATGTACTGGCTTTGAGTGAAACTAAAATGAAAGGAAAGGGCAACTGTGAGTTTGGGAGTGTAGCTGGGAGGTACTCAGGAGTGAAGAGGGGACGAGGGAGAGAAGGGGTGGCTATACTAGTAAGTAAAGAGATAAGTAAGCGGGTAATGGAGCGGAAGGAGGTGTCATCAAGGTTGATGTGGATGAAGGTGAAGCTGGGAAAGGAGATGTGGGTTTTGAAAGTGCGTATGGGCCTGGTAGTGAGAAGAACGTAGAGGAAAGGGAGGCATTTTGGGTAGATATAAATGAGTGCATAGAGGGATTAGGGAGAAATGTCAATGTAGTTGTATTGGGAGACCTAAATGCTAGGGTAGGAAATGAATAAATTGACGGAGTGATTGGGAAGTATGGAGTTCGAGGCAAAAATCGTAGTGGAGAATTGATGGTGGAGATGTGTCTTGAAAGAGAGTTGATGATAGCAAATACAGTGTTTAAGAAGAAAGTCAAGCATAAGTACACATGGGAGAGGGTGGTGGATGGAAGGGTGGCAGATAGAGCGCTAATGGACTATATAGTGGTGACCAGGAGTATGGTAGGAAGAGTTAAGGATGTACATGTTCTAAGGGGAGAGAGTGGGGGAATATCAGATCATTTCCTGGTGGAAGGTAAATTGAGAGTGGAGAATAGGTGGAGAAAGAGGAAAGGGCAGAAGCTAGGGAGGTACTTAGAGTGAACTGCTTAAATGAGGAATAAAGGAGAATGAGTATAAGAAAAAGTTGAGAGAGGAGTGGGAGAGAGTAAAGGATAGAGTAGAACTAGGAGTGGAGGAGGAATGGGGATGGTTCAAAAAGGGAGTCATAAGGTGTGCAAAGATGGTGTGTGGAACAAGGAGGGTGAAAGGAAATAGAAGGAAGGGTAGTGAGTGGTGGGATGAGGAAGCAAAGAAGGGTGTAGAAGAGAAGAAGCAGGCATTCATAGATTGGCTACAAATTAGGACAAGCGAATCGTATGAGAGGTACAAAGTAAAGAGAAAGGAAGTTAAGCATAAGATAAAGGAAACAAAGAGAAGAGCAGATGTGAAATGGGGAAAGAGTATGACAGAAAATTTTGAAAGTAATAAAAAGATGTTTTGGAAGGAAGTTAAAAGAGGAAGAGGAGGAGAATCAAGTAGAGAAGAAAAGGTAAAAGGTGCAGATGGAGAGACGATAATGGATTAGAAGGCAGTGAGGGGAAGGTGGGCAGAGTGTTTTAGGAGTTGCTAAATGTGAAGGAGGATAGGGAGGGAAAGGTAGTTGCGGTGGGAAGCGCTGAGAAAATGAGAGTGATGGGTGAGGAAAATGGAGGAGAAATAGGGAAGGATGAAGTGAAAGCAGCTGTTAAAATGATGAGAGCAGGTAAGGTAGGGTTGGATGGATGCCATGCAGAATGTCTGAAGAAAGGAGGTACAGTTGTGGTGGCCTGACTGGTGAGGTTATTTAATGTTTGTTTAAAAGAGAGTAGAGTGCCAGAGGACTGGAGAAGTGCCTGTATAGTTCCGCTTTACAAAGGAAAGGGGGACAAGTGTGAGTGTAGTAGTAAGAGAGGGATCGGCTTATTGAGTGTAGTTGGGAAGGCTTATGGGAGGGTCTTGATTGAGAGGATTAGGAGAGGAACAGAGGGAGTAATTGGTGAGGAACAGTGTGGTTTTAGGACAAGTAGGGGACGTGTAGATTAGATTTTTGTGGTAATACAGATACGTGAGAAAGCTATAGGAAAAGATAAGGATGTTTTTTGGGCTTTTATGGATCTGGAAAAGGCTTACGATAGGGTAGACAGGAAGACACTGTGGGAGGTACTGCAGATATATGGGATAGGAGGAAAGCTATTAAGAGCAGTCAAGAGTTTTATGAGAGTAGTAGAGTTTGCGTTAGGATTAGAAATGGAGAGAGTGAATGGTTTGAGGTAAAGGTGGGACTTCGTCAGAGATGTGTTATGTCGCCCTGGCTGTTCAATCTTTACATGGATTGGGTGGTGCGAGAGGTAAATGCAAGGGTAGTGGGTCAGGTGTTGGGGATGATTAAAGAAAATGGAGAAAAGTGGGAGGTGAGCCAGTTGTTGTTTGCTGACGACACTGCGCTTGTAGCAGGATCAGAGAAGGTTTTGAGGAAGTTAGTGACAGAGTTTGAGAAGGTATGTGAAAGAAGGAAGCTGAAGATAAATGTGGGCAAAAGTAAGGTGATGAGATGTACAAGGGGAGAGAGTGACAGTAGGCTGGAAGTGAGCATTAAGGGTGAGAAACTGGAGAAAGTGGATAGTTTCAGATACTTGGGTGCGAATGTGACAGGAAAGGGAGGAGTGGGTGTGGAGGTAGAATGTAGATTGAGAGAGGCGAGTAAATGCCTTGGTGGATTAAAAAGTGCAATGAAAAATAGACATCTGGGAATGGATGCTAAGAGGAGGTTATATGAAGGAGTGATTGTGCCGACAGCAATGTAGGGGGCAGAAACATGGAGCATGAGAGAGGAAGAGAGAAAGAGCTTTAATATGTTTGAGATATAATGTCTGAGAAGTATGATAGGGGTTATTAGGCTAGATAAAGTGAGAAATGAAGGGGTGAGGAGGAGAACAGGAGTGGAAAGGGAGCTGGGAGATAGGGTTGATGAAAGAGTATTAGGATGGTTTGGACACATGGAAAGAATGAGTGAAGAAAGATTAGTAAAAGAAGTGTGGAAGGCAGAGGTGGAAGGAGTGAATATGAAGGGGCGTCCTAGGATGAGATGGATGGATGGGGTGAAAGGGGCTTTACAAAAGAGAGGAATGTCTGTTGAGGAAGGACGGGAGAGGACAGAAGATAGGGGTGAATGGAGAAGGGTTGTGTATAGATGAGGCTATGATGCATGAGGGGGAGTGGGTGGGGGATGGGGGGTGAGCAAGTATGTATGAGAAAAAATTTGATGCAGCCCGAAGGGATTTCTCCCCGTCTTCTCCTTTCCTGCATGAGGGGACGGAGAGGGAGGGGTCTCCGAATTTATGAAGCGGCCTTGCTGTGGATGTGCTGTGTCTTGCGACACTGCTTCTGACCCAGGGCAGTGGACAGGATGCAGGGATGACCCGTCATTCAGGAGATGCCAGGATAAGAGGGAGGGGAGTGGAATAAATGGGAAATGAAATGGGTGGGAGTTATTTCTATGCCTTTTTATTTTTGGCTACCCCCCATGTAAGGGGGAAAAAGTCTTTGGTATATGTATGTATGTATGTAGTATGAATGGGAGAGACGAAGGAATGAAATTGGAAGATATAATTATAAAACTATTAGCGTATGCTGACGAAGTTGACATCATGATAGAGAATCAAACAGAAATGGAAAACCTGGCGGCGCTCTTTAAAGAAGCTGCAGAAAC
The DNA here is from genome assembly GCF_046742065.1 of Oratosquilla oratoria. NCBI lineage: Eukaryota > Metazoa > Arthropoda > Malacostraca > Stomatopoda > Squillidae > Oratosquilla > Oratosquilla oratoria. The sequence continues at coordinate 34,522,866 of NC_134781.1, read as the reverse complement.
TGTTGGACTCAAGATCAGTGAGAGTAAGATAAAGATGATGAAGGTAGCAAGAGAGTCTAATTTGCTAGAAAGGGTACAGATTGCGGGGAGGGACATAGAGTATTAAAGATTTTAAATTCTTAGGAGTAAAGATGACCAGTGACGGAAGAATGAAACAGGAAGTGGAAGCCAGAATCGGAGCAGGAAATCGATTTTACTACAACCTAATAGAATTAAAAAAAAAAAAAAAGGTCAATACCAAGAACAACAAAACTGAGACTACAATTCAATAGTGAGGCCAGTTATATTGTACGGCTGCGAAACATGGGCCTTACGAAAGCTATGGAGAAGAAGTTTGAAGTTCTTGAAAATAAGATTTTATGGAGATTTTTAGGACCTGTGTATTACA
>NC_134781.1:34512478-34517478 GCF_046742065.1 Oratosquilla oratoria | reverse complement strand
GCATATTCTAATTTTGGTCTTATCAGTGTAACTAGTATTCTCTTTACCATTTCCTCGTCCACGTAGTCAAAGGCCACTTTGATCTTATTAAATTGTAAGTTTCTCCAACTATTTTGTTCACATGTTTGTCTGGTGACATGTTGTTTGAGATAATTACTCCTAGGTCTCTTTCTGAGTTTACTTTTTTAACTTCCTGTGTTCCAATTTTATATTGATCGGATTTCCTATTTCTACTTTTTTTTCCAAATTCCATTATACTACATTTCTTAATGTTGAAATTCACTTCATTCTTTATACTCCATTTCCAGAGTTTGTCCAGGTCTTCTTGAAAAGATTTGCAATCTTCTTCTTTACTTACCCTCTTCAATAGTTTCGCATCATCTGCAAAGAAGTAGATATAACATTCGATTTCTTCATCCATGTCGTTTATATAAACAGTAAACATTATAGGAGCCAACACGGAGCCTTGGGGGACTCCACTTATCATGTTTACCCAATTTGAGTTCTTTTCTCTAAGTACTATTTTCATTTTTCTTCTGTTCAAGAAGTCTTTCATCCATTCCAATAATTTTCCCTGCATGCCAGCTAATGTTTTAATTTTTCTTAGTAGCTTTTTGTGTGGTGATGATGAATATATGGTTTAACGCCACACACTCCCCCCCTATCGGGAGGCTAGGACGGTGCCCCTCACAGAGGGCTTTGTCAAAAGCCTTTCGTAAGTCTAGGATGGCACAGTCTGCCCAGCCATCTCTTTCTTGTATTATATCTACCAATCTTGGGTAAAAGTATATTAAGTTTGTAGTACATGATCTTCCACTTCTAAATCCAAATTGGTTGGGGTTTAGTATTTTGTTCTCTTCCAAGTGTTTAGCCCATTTATTTTTGATAGCTCTTTCGCATATTTTTGCAATTGTGCTTGCATCCGACCTAGATATGGATCAAAAGGTCTCCTGTCGGCATGCTCCGCCTTTGTAATCCTTTGTAAAGGATACCGATCTATTGTTTTTGGGTTTTCTTTATCTTCTTCCTTATATATTTGTACAATATTTGCATTTTTCCAGTCTTGGGGTATTTTTCCTTCTTTGAGTGAGAAGTAAATTATCTTGTGTATTTTATCTGTGAGTTCATCTATGCATTCTTTTAATATCCAGCTCGCTATTCCGTCTAGCCCATGTGACTTTCTGACATAAAGTTTCTTTAGTTGGTCCCTTATTTCTTTCTGTGTCACCGTTATTTCTTTCATTTTGAGGGATCCTTCTTGGTGACCATCATCCCACATTGTGAGCTTTCACCTATAAATATAGATTTAAAGTGTCCGGTCATTACTTCAGCCATTTCTACATCTGTGTATTCTTTATTTCCTTCACGCAGTGTGTGTGTGTGTGTGTGTGTGTGTGTGTGTGTGTGTGTGTGTGTGTGTGTGTGTGTGTGTGTGTGTGTGTGTGTCTGTGTGTCTGTGTGTCTGTGTGTCTGTGTGTGTGTAAGTTTCAATAATGGCAATTCAAATAAAAACAAAATGATAATAATAATAATAATGATAATAATAATAATAATAATAATAATAATAATTTTTAGAAGCTCCGCCATGGGATACGAACCCTGACCCGTGCGTCGAAAATCACGAGGGCAAGACGTTAGCGACCATGCTACCATCACAGGTAGCATGGTCGCTAACGTCTTGCCCTCGTGATTTTCGACGCACGGGTCAGGGTTCGTATCCCATGGCGGAGCTTCTAAAAATGTTCAATCTGTCTTAAGAAACATAAATAATAATAATAATAATAATAATAATAATAATAATAATAATAATAATAATAATAATAATAATAATAATAATAATAATAATAACTATAATAACAATAATAGTAATAATTATAATAATAATAATAATAATAATAATAATAATAATAATAATAATTATAATAATAATAATAATAATAATAATAATAATAATAATAATAATAATAATAATGATAATAATGATAATAATAATACATACATACATACATCATACATATACCAAGACTTTTTCCCCCTTACAAGGGGGGTAGCCAAAAAGAAAAAGGCACAAAATCAATCCCACCCATTCCACCCCTGAATACACTCCACACCCCTCCACCCTCCCTCTTATCTTAGCACCTCCTGAATGACGGGTCATCCCTGCACCTTGTCCACTGCCCTGGGTCAGAAGCAGTGTCGCAAGACACAGCACATCCACAGCAAGGCCGCTTCATTAAATCAGCGACCCCCCCTCTCCGTCCCCCCATTGCATAAAATGAGAGGACGGGGAGAAATCCCTTCGGGCTGCGTCAAATTTTGCTCACACATCCTACCTCACCCCCCATCCACCCTCCCATTCCACCGTCTGGGGTATTGGCTGCTTGTTATTGTGGCAAAGTAGCATGCAGTTGATACTTTAGGGTCTATATGGGGCGCCCCTACGGACCAGAGCCACACATCATTTTGTCTATGATAGAGGAAAACTCTGTTCATAGAGAAATGATGACACTTTTATACTACGACTGTCCCTCCGTTATGCTGTCCTCCAACCCCTTGTTGCTGTCCTGTACCATTTCTCTGAGTATTCTTTTTCTGTGATGGGGGAATTCCCTGTGGTGGGGGAAAAGAATACTGCCACCAAGCATTCCCACTTGGAATGTAAGAGGCGAGAAGAAAGGGACGGGGATTGGGACTAGGCATCCTTCTCCTTGTAGCCCCACAGGGGAAATTCCTAAAGGAAAATGAAAAAAATAATAATAATAATAATGATAATAATCATGATAATAATAACTAATATAACAACAATAATAACAGTAATAATGACAATAATAATGATAATAATTAATAACAATAATAATAATAATAATAAACATAATAATAATAATAATAATAATAATAATAATAATAATAATGATAATAATAATAATAATAATAATAATAATAATAATAATAATAATAATAATAATAATAATAACAATGATAACAATAATGATAATAATAATAATAATAATAATAGCAAAAATAATGATAATAATAATGACACCTCTAAAGACAAAAAAGATTGTTCTATATCCAGAAAGTCATTACAGGTTAAATTTACAAAGTTTCACATAAATATTCAACCCCACACACAAGACCTCCCTTAATTTTTTATGTTTACTATTATTATCTTTTATTATTATCTTTTTTAATCCTTGAATTACGAGCACCTTAGAAAGGCTTAGTGAGCCTCCAAAGGCTGTCCGTTACACCGAGGCGGTCGTTGTATGTGAGTTATTTGGTGATAATGATGAGTATTTGGCAAGTGATAATGACAGTAGAGGGAAGAGGGAGAGGAGGTGGGGGGGAGGGAGGAAGGAGGGTGGAAGACGATGGGAAGAGGAAAAGGAAGAGGAGGGAGTCAAGGGAAGTGAAGGAACAAGAAGAGGAAGAAGAGAGGATGGAGGGAAGTGGAGGAAGAGGAAGAAGAGGAATAGAAAAATTGGAGGACTGGATGGAAGTGGAGGAAGATAAAGAGGAAGAGGTGGAAGGAAGTGGAGGAAGAGAAAATGGAAGAGGAGGAAGAAAGAAATAAAAGTGAAGGAAGAGGAGGAGGAAGAGGAAGTGGAAGAAGAGGAAGGAAATACAGGGTAGCGGAAAAAAAACGATGAATTGAAAGAAGTCTGTCTACGAAGAATGAGAGAGGGAGTCAGGAAGGAAGAGGGAGGGAGGAAGAGGAAGGGAAGAGGAGGAGGAGGAACAGAAATGCCAAGGACAGCACTAATGTAACAATAAACAGAGAGATTTCCCTCTACTCTTCCTCTCCTCCTCCTCCTCCTCCTCCTCCTCCTCCTCCTCCTCCTCCTCCTCCTCCTCCTCCTCCTCCTCCTCCTCCTCCTCTTCTTCCTACTCCTCTTATTCCTCCTCTTCCTCTCCCTCCACTCTCCTCATCTCCTTATTCCTCCTCCTCCTCTTCCTCCTCTTCCTCCTGCTCCTCCTCCTCCTCCTCCCTCTCTCTACTTCTCTCATCATCTCTTTCCTCATCCTCATACTCATCCTCCCCTTCCTCCACTTCTCTCCTCATTTCCTCCTCCTCCTCCTCCTCCTCCTCCACCTCTTCATTTCCTTCCTTTTTCCTCCTCCTCCTCTCCCTCCACTTCTGTCCTCATCTACTTCCATCTCCTCCTCTTCCTTCTCTTCCTCCTCCTCCTCCTTCACTTCAATATCATCATTATCCTTTCCCTCTACTTCTCTCCTCATTTCCGTCCTCCTCCTCCTCCTCCTCCTCCTCCTCCTCTTCATCCTCATCCTCCTTTTCCTCCTCCTCCTCTTCCTCCTCCTCTTCCTTCTACTCTTCTCCCTTCTCTTCCTCCTCCTCCTCTCCTTTCTCTTCCTCCTTCTTCTCTCCATCTTCCTCATCTTCCTCCTCCTCTCCCTCCTCCTCCTCTCCCTTCATTTCTCTGCTCTTCTCCTTCCTACTCCTCCTCATCGTCCTCCTCCTCTTCCTTCTACTCTTCTCCCTTCTCTTCCTCCTCCTCCTCTCCTTTCTCTTCCTCCTTCTTCTCTCCATCTTCCTCCTCTTCCTCCTCCTCTCCCTCCTCCTCCTCTTCCTCCTCCTCTCCCTCCTCCTCCTCTCCCTTCATTTCTCTGCTCTTCTCCTTCCTATTCCTCATCATCGTCCTCCTCCTCTCCCTCTACCTTTCTCCTTATCTCCTTTCTCCTCCTCTTCTCCTCATTTCCTTCCTTTTTTCCCTACACTTCCTTATCTCCTCCCTTCTCTTTCCCCACCTAATTCTCCTCCTCCTCCTACTCTCCTTCCTCCACCTCTCCTTCTGCCTCCTCCTTTCTCCTTCTCCTCTCCCTCCTCCTCTTTTCCCTTCTCACCCTTCTCCTCGCCTCTTCCTTCTCCTTTTCACCTGCTCCCCTCCTCCTCCACCCTCCCCCTCCAACCCTCCTCCTCTTCTTACTCCCCCATCTACTCTCCCCTACTCATTTCCCTCCTTCTCCTTCCCCTCCTTCTC
>NC_134781.1:34494978-34507478 GCF_046742065.1 Oratosquilla oratoria | reverse complement strand
TAATCCAGTGCAATTATGTAATTACGCACCACGGGTGACTGTCTACGTGGTTTTTATATCGGCCCCTGCTTCGTGTAAAATCAATTTACTCGTACCTTAAAATAAAGGAGACGAACTCACCAAACCCTCTTTCTCTCCCCACAGTAGCATCGCTACACCACCATATCGTCCTCCATTGGATCCTCCTCACTACTACTACACCCAAGACCCAAAGGTTTGCCCCACTTTGGCTCAGATAAGGCAACTGCCTCGAGTAGGGACACAGAGACATCTGTGACAGGTTCTGTCTGGTTTGACGCCACCTCCTTCAACCAAACTGGGCAATCACTCACTTGGACACCGACATCTTTGATCATGGCTCTGTTCATTTGTGTCCCTCTGTTCACCACTCCTGGCCTTATGGAAACCTGCACAGGTCTGTGAAACTTCGGACTTGAGTTGCAATAGAGGTGGATTTCACAAGTTGGAATGAGTAACACCCAAACTTTCGAGAAAGTCTGTGAATGGATAAATCGTCTCATGATCTATGCCAAGCTTCATATTTACAGACAAAAGTTTCAAGGATTCATGAATTACAAATTGTTTTTATCTGTGATAAGGTACAATAAAACAGGCCTATGTAGCGAAGAGAATAGAGAAATCATTTGACTAAAGGACAGAGGAAGGCTAGGAAAAGCCACTCGCAGACATATCTATAAAGTTATCTGCCATAGGTAGTGGTTGCTATGGGGAAGGGAAGCCATCAATCATATGCCTGGCACTATCACCATGGTCATTTTCACATTCCGTCTCAATTTCGCTGGTAGTGGTACTTGCAGAAGGTGAATATTCATCATAGGCACTTTGTATCAGCTGAAAAAATCATTAGTCTTTATCAGTACAAATTCCTCCCTCCTGGTCAAGGATAATTAGGCTTTACTCCTGCTGGGGTGGTGGGGGATTCCACTTGCTTGACTCTCAAAACACAGACTTTAATTTAGTTGACTTCAATTGACAAGACGTGGTTAATTAGGGTGGAGTGAAAATCGCTCAAATATATTTTTCTGAGTTTTCACTTGCTCGAGTTTTTTAAAAGGTGTCATTTTACTAAGAGATCAATATGCCAAAATTATATTTAAATCAGATACTTTTATGATCAACCACCAGACGTTTTAAGTTTACAATAATATGCCATTATTCACCAATTGGCCCTGAAATGTTTTTATTTTCATTTTTAAAAATGTAAATTTATAGAAGGTAGCAACTAATTAATAGAACATTATGCGAAAAAAGTATTAAAATCATATATTTTATTGACTTCAGATGTTATAAATTTACCAAAATAATTTATTTTTCAAAATATACATCAAATAATAATGAACATAAGATTATATATATATATATATATATATATATACATACATTGCATACTATTATTCTATTATTAAAGTCTGAGCTATCCATGCATAGTTATTGATGAATTTAGAACTTATTGTCACACTTGGAATCTAGTTTTTGTCGTTTACTCTCTGGTGTCAGTAGATCTTATTTACAGTGTGCCTTAGATAAAATGTCTTCTTCGTCGCTGGTATCTGTGCTGTCGTCCTTGTCTTCCACGCAGTTTCCAGAACTGTTTTGCTGCTTTGTTCTTGCTGAATGCTGACTGCGTCTTCTTGATTCACTTTCTTTCCTGAGTATTTTTTTTTCTGTAGCGTATTTGTTTCCACTAATCAATGCCCCCTATAAACATCTTCCTGGCTCCTCTCTGGTCAAATATAAATGTTCTTTCATTGACTGGTACTTTGTCTGCTCTTTCACATTTACAGCTCATGACAAAATCTATAAATTTGCATTTGCTAATGCCGAAGACTTTACCTGCATCTTTTCTCAATTGTTCAAGTTGTTGATCGTAGTTGTCATTGCCTTCCGAACCTTGTATGGTTTCAAAATGTTCTTGTATTTGTCCCTGCATGATCTCAAGATTTCAATCACTCGCCTTTGGGTCACAGTCGGCAGAGACGCTTTCTCCCAAACAAGTTCAACATTAACACAAACTTTGTCTGATACTTCAGAGAATGGTGGATATTTATTTTTCTTTGTTGTTAACTGTTGTCTTGTATTGATGTACACTTTCATAGCATCAGTATAGGATGGAAGAAGATTAGTGGGTAAATCGCATGGGACACCAAAAATCACACATGCCACCGTCTCCCTCGTCAGGCTTGCCATTATGAGAAAAGAAACGTTATAAATTGTAAAAAAAAAATATATATATAAGGCTAAGTGATATATCAATGGATAAAGAAAAGATAACATTAAGGCATTATATCACGTCATAGAATGTTTACAGACATAGTGGGATGCCGTATCCCTTCCCCTCAGTGAACCACTTAAAATGAAGATTAATACTGTGTAATGTATATACATATATTTATAATACTCACCGTCCATTAACATATAGGAGCACACAACCTTCCACCTCAAAAGCTCAAACCTAACTGCAAGGCAAAGCATGTAATCTGCCCAGCTACCACAAACCTCACACAGCCACTGAACATGTTAAAACTTGAATATGCCATATAGTAAAATGCGTGATGGTCGACCAGGAAATGATTCAATTATATTATAATTTCACATGATTATACCATTTTGGCACCTTTTCCACACTAAAGCAAATTAAAAAAAAATCACTTCCTATCATGGTCATAACTGTCACCCTGGTGGAGTGGTGTGATCATATTCATAGGCCTACAGGCCTAGCTACCCTATGTCATTAATGTGCCCCTAATCCGCTTAGGCCTAGCCCAAAAATCGTCAGTCAATCCTAACCATACTTGTTAACGATTGTCAGTGACAGCGTAGATAACACGGGCCTACCTATACACATGATACAGACTGATATGCCAACCTCCCGACGTTGTCTTTTTTCAACATCAGTGCTCCTTCGACGGCGTTTGCTTACCAAACGTGGGGTCTCGTCGATGATAAAAATTGTCTGTGTTGCATTTTCTTTTAGAATGGACTTCATTCTAATTCCTAGTGACTCGGCAAGGCCAGGGTTCAGTGTTTTTTGTTTTTTTTTTTATGTTTCCAACAGAGTTTTGCTTTTAATCCAGGCTCCCATGATTCGTGCCGTTTGCACCAAATGATTCAATTTCTTTTTTTTCTTTTTTTTTCGGAAAAGAAGGAAAATTAATTCCATTTGCAGCAGAAAGTTTCGTCGAATCACTGTTGCAGTTTGCGACGACAGAATAAACAATACTTGACAAAACCTTGCTAACACACGAAATATGACAGATCACTGATCAAGTTGACAGCGCAGCATGGCATTTTATAGTTCACGCACATGGCATGCATCAGAATGTACCTAATGATATTTTGATAGGCCTTTTATCACATTTTGTAATAAAAAGGATTTATTTTTGCATTATTTTAGCAAAAAGTGACTAAACCATACATTTAGCAAATATTCACCACTTCTTTGAAAACCTTCTCATTTGACATTTAAGGTAAGAGAAGAATATGCTTTTTGTGCCCTTCCTGACAAATTAGACTGACACAGTATGGTCCAATTATTTCTGTCAATTTCTAACTGAGTCATGACTTTTTCAAACTGTGTAAAAAAAATCTGGTTGTTTCTCGGAAAAGTGAGGTAGTAGTTTTACATACCTGCTCACATCATCATATCGGGACTCACCATAAGGAGGTGCTCCATGTTCTAATTCTTTCTTTTGAAGCTCTATCTCCGCTAGTCTTTTTTTTTTTCTTCTTCTTTTTTCACTGCTGCATTTCTATTCCCATAGTTTCTTCTTTATGCCACTGCTGTTACTGTTGTAGTTCTATTGTCTTGGTTTCTTCTTGCTGCTGCTGCAGCTTCATTCTCTTAGTTTCTTCTTGCTGAATTTTAAGCTTGAGTTCCATTTCATGTAACTTCTTTTCAGCTTGCTTCTGCTGCAATTCTAAGCGCTTTATAGAACATGCCACTTCATTGAGGGCTTCGGAAGAAAGTACTTTTTCCTGTATAAGGTACTCAATTATTTCCATAATTCTTATGATCACTAGGATCATCTAATTCTATGTCATAATGCGAAGCAAGGTTTATCAACTCTTTCTTCTTAATTTTTTGTAGTTTCTTGACACTAGGATCAGATAGAAACTCTTCAAAAGGTGAAGTATCCATTTCACTTAGTACGATTCTGCTTCCGTCGATTTCGATTTGAGGTGACATCTGGCTTTGAACGGTTGAATCTTACTATTTTGTTCCGTTCCGTTAAACTTACGGATTCTGACATGTCTCCGATGTGTCCTGTCACGTTCGCCACTTCCTTGTTATGATCTCGAGTTGATAAAGTTCTTCCCCAATCCTCACTGGGATCCTGTTATACTTCACAATGTACCGAGAAAACCTATGTACACGACCGCCTCCCCACATGAAGATGTTTCGACTTTCGTATACAAGGGAATGTAAATTAGAGAGATAAGAGAAAAATGTTTATTATACACATGAAATATTGACAGGTGGTTTCAATGAAGCTAGTGGGGAACGGAAATAAGTACAAAAGTGAAGTGTTCAGACCTTAGATTTCTGACCACTGAACAAGTTTTACAAGAAAAAAAAAATTATAGTCACAAGGTTCTTTCTGAATAAATAGACTCGGTATGATATACATATATACATATACATATATATATATATATATATACATATGTATGTATGTATATATATCGGGTGCGGCAGAATTATGGCAACCAAATTAAATTTGTCCTACCACGAACATATTTTATTGCAGCCAAATAATTTGTTATACTGAATTCTCCGCACTTTTTTGTGCTAGTTATGTTTATCTCAAGTTTGTAACGCTTAATTCCTATTTTTTTTCATAAATGCAAACAAACGTAACGCAATTTTGGAGCTGCATCGTCAAGGAAAATGTCAATGTGACATTGTTCGTTTGCTCGGTGTTCGTAAAGATGTCATTTCAAAAGCAGTCAAGCGGTTCAAGGAGCTTGGTCATGAAGGCGACCGTCCAGGAAGAGGAAGAAAACGCACCGTCAACACTCCCAGGAACAGGCAGATCATCAAGAAGCGAGTCCAGCGAAATTCGAGGGTCTCCATGAGGAAAATCGCCCGTGAAACTGGCATCAGCGACCGATCAGTGCGACGAATGGCGAAACAGGAGCTCGAACTCAAGCCCTACAAGATCCAAAAAGCTCAGCTCCTGACGGACGAAAACAAGCGCGTACGGCTGCAACGATGTCGCCAGCTCATTCGCCGGGCCGCAGGTCAGCAGTGGGAGCGGATCGTCTTCACGGATGAGAAGCTGTTCACCGTGGAACAAGCACACAACCGCCAAAACGACAGGAGCTTGTCCGCAGAGGCTCCCGGCACCTCGGCCATCATCGAACACCGCCAAAATCCGCAGTCCGTCATGGTATGGGAGGGAATTTGCGCGAGCGGCAAGACACCCCTGGTTTTCGTGGAACAGGGGGTCAAAATCGACAAGGACGTGTACCGACGCAACATCCTCGAGGCCGTGGTACTTCCGTGGACCCAGCAGCACTTTGGCGATGCGGAATGGACGTTCCAGCAGGATTCCGCTCCGGCCCACAGGGCGAAAACGACTCAGGAGTGGTGCAAAGCCCATTTTCCGGGTTTCATCACATCTGCGGAATGGCCGCCGTACTCTCCGGATCTAAACCCGATGGACTACAGCGTATGGTCGATTTTGGAGCCCAGGGCCTGTGCTAAGCCCCACAAAAGTTTGGAGTCGCTGAAGCAATCGTTGCACCGGGAGTGGGACAGAATCACGCCGGAGGAGCTGCGGCCTATCGCCGAAAATTTCAAAAAGCGTTTGAGGCTTTGTATCGCCGCCAAAGGAGGCCACTTTGAAACCGCTTGAATATGATAGTGCCAAAGGTCCATATTAATGTTATTTGTTGTCGTTCTTTGAAATTTCTTTGTTTCAATAAAATTATATGCAAATGAATGAGTTGCCATAATTTTGCCGCACCCTGGTCATATATATATATATATATATATATATATATATATATATATATATATATATATATATATATATATATATACACATATGTGTATATATATATATGTATATATATATATATATATATATATATATATATATACATACATATACCAAGGCTTTTTCCCCCTTACAAGGGAGGTAGCCAAAAAGGAAAAGGCATAAAATCATTCCCACCCATTCCATCCCTGAATACACTCCACACCCCTCCACCCTCCCTCTTATCTTAGCACCTCCTGGATGACGGGTCATCCCTGCACCTTGTCCACTGCCCTGGGTCAGAAGCAGTGTCGCAAGACACAGCACATCCACAGCTAGGCCGCTTCATTAAATCGGAGACCCCCTCTCCGTCTCCCCATGCATAAAAGGAGAAGACAGGGAGAAATCCCTTCGGACTGCGTCAAATTTTGCTCACACATACTACCTCACCCCCCATTCCACCTCATGCATCACAACATTTTCCATATAAAACCATTCTCCATTCACCCCTGTCTTCTGTCCTCTCCCGTCCTTCCTCAACAGACATTCCCCTCTTCCCCAAAGCCCCCTTCACCCAATCCATCCACCTCATTCTAGGATGTCCCCTCATGTTCACTCCCTCCACATCTGCCTTCCATACCTCTTTTACTAGTCTTTCTTCACTCATTCTTTCCATGTGTCCAAACCATCCTAATACTCTTTCATCAACCCTATCTCCCAACTCCCTTTCCACCCCCGTTCTTCTCCTCACCTCCTCATTTCTCACTCTATCTAGCCTAGTAACCCCTATCATACTTCTCAGACACCTCATCTCAAACACATTCAAACTCCTTCTCTCTTCTTCTCTTATGTTCCAAGTTTCTGCCCCATACAGTGCTGTTGGCACAATCACTCCTTCATACAGTCTCCTCTTAGCATCCATTCCCAAATGTCTATTCCTCATTACACTCTTTAATCCACCAAGGCATTTACTCGCTTCTCTCATTCTACATTCTACCTCCACCTTCACTCCACCTTTTCCTGCCACATTTGCACCCAAGTATCTAAAACTATCCACTTCCTCCAGTCGCTCTCCTTTAATGCTCACTTCCAGTCTACTGCCACTTTCACCCCTTGTACATCTCATTACCTTACTTTTACCCACATTTATCTTTAGCTTTCTTCTATCACATACTCTCCCAAATTCTGTCACCAACTTCCTCAGTCCCTCCTCCGATCCTACCACAAGCGCAGTGTCGTCAGCAAACAACAGCAGGCTCACCTCCCACTTTTCTCCATTTTCTTTAACCATCTCCAATCCCTGACCCACTACCCTTACATTTACCTCTCGCACTACCCCATTCATGTATAAGTTGAACAGCCAGGGTGACATAACGCATCCTTGACGAAGTCCCACCTTTACCTCAAACCACTCACTCTCTCCATTTCTAATGCTGACACAAGCTCTACTACTCTCATAAAAACTCTTGACAGCTTCTAGAAGCTTTCCTCCTATCCCATATATCTGCATAACCTCCCACAGTGCCTTTCTGTCTATCCTATCGTAAGCCTTTTCCAGATCCATAAAAGCCCAAAAAACATCCTTCCCCTTTCCTATAGCTTTCTCACATATTTGTCTTACCACAAAGATCTGATCTACACAGCCTCTACCTGTCCTAAATCCACACTGTTCCTCACCAATTACTCCCTCTGTTCCTCTCCTAATCTTCTCAATCAAGATCCTCCCATAAGCCTTCCCAACTACACTTAACAAGCTAATCCCTCTGAACTTTCCTTGTTGATCCTAATCCTAATCCAAATCCCGGCGTCGGCTTCCCCGTCCAAGCTCCCAGTCCATTTCTCCCGAGCCACGACCACCAACTGCCCCAAATTGCTCGCTAATTCGCCCGGTGGCAATAGCCCTCTTTTATACGCTACTATCTTTTCATTTTCTTACAGACATTCTTCCCCTCCCACAAAAACCGATCCCGCGCAAGCGGGTGGTCTTTCCTAGGAATTCAGAATTCAGAACTCAGAATCCCTCTGAAACTACTACATTCAATCTTGTCCCCTTTTCCCTTGTAAAGTGGAACTATACAGGCACTCCTCCAGTCCTCCGGCACTCTACCCTCTTTCCAGCAAACATTAAATAACCTCACCAGCCAGTCCACCATCACTGTACCTCCTTTTTTTAGACATTCTGCATGGCATCCATCCAGACCAGGTGCCTTACCTGCTTTCATCATCTTAACAACTGCCTTCACTTCATCCTTCCTTATTTCTCCTCCATTTTCCTCACTCATCACTCTCATTTTCTTAGCATTTTCCACTGCAACTATCTTTCCCTCCCTATCCTCCTTCACATTTAGCAACTCCCTAAAATATTCTGCCCATCTTCCCCTTACTGCCTTCTCTTCCATTATCATCTCTCCATCTGCACCTTTTACCTTTTCTTCTCTACTTGATTCGTCTCCTCTTCCTCTCTTAATTTCTTTCCAAAACATCTTTTTATTACTTTCAAAATTTTCTGTCATACTCTTACCCTACTTCACATCTGCTCTCCTCTTTGCTTCCTTTACCGTTTGCTTTACTTCTCTTTTCTTTTCTTTGTACCTCTCATATGACTCCCTCGTCCTATTTTGTAACCAATCTGTGAAAGCTCGCTTCTTCTCTTCTACAACCTTCTTTGTTTCCTCATCCCACCATACACTACCCTTCCTTCTATTTCCTCCTGTCCCTCTTGTTCCACACACCATCCTTGCACACTTTGTGACTCCCTCTTTGAACCATCCCCATTCCTCCTCCACACCCAGCTCTACTCTATCCTTTACTCCCTCCCACTCCTCCTTCAGCTTCTTCTTGTACTCCTTCTCCTTTTCCTTTTCATTTAAAGAGTTCACTCTAAGCAACTCCCTACATTTTGTCCCTTTCCTCTTTCTCCATCTATCCTCCACTCTCAACTTACCTTCCACCAGGAAATGATCTGATATTCCCCCACCCTCTCCCCTTAGCACATGTACATCCTTAACTCTTCCTATCATAGTCCTATTTACCACTACATAATCCATCAACGCTCTATCTACCACCCTTCCCTCCACCACCCTCTCCCATGTGTACTTATGCTTGACTTTCTTCCGAAACACTGTATTTGCTATCATCAACTCTCTTTCTAGACACACTTCCACCATCAACTCTTCACTACGATTCTTTCCTGGAACTCCACACTTCCCAACCACTCCATCAATTGGACTATTTTCTACCCTAGCATTAAGGTCTCCCAGTACTATTACATTGACATTTCTCCCTAAATCCTCTATGCACTCATTTAAATCTATCCAAAAGGCCTCCCTTTCTTCTACACTCTTTTCACTGCCAGGCCCATATGCACTTACAAAGACCCACATCTCCCTTCCCAGTTTCACCTTCATCCACATTATCCTTGAGGAAACCTCCTTCCACTCCACTATACGTTTACCCATCTCTTCACTTACTAGAATAGCCACCCCTTCCCTCCCTCGCCCTCTCTTCACTCCTGATAACCTCCCACTTACACTCCCAAATTTACACTCACCCTTTCCTTTCAACTTAGTTTCACTCAAAGCCAACACATCCATCTTTCTTCTCACAAACATACCACCTATCTCCTCCCTTTTACTCTCATCTGTACCACATCCACGCACATTAAAAAAGCCAAACCTTAGGGTGCTGGTCGGAAAACTCCCAGACCCTCTTATGCCTTTGCTTTTTCGTTTAGGAATGTCTCCTGTGGGGCTACAAGGAGAAGGATGCCTAGTCCCAATCCCCGTCCCTTTCTTCTCGCCTCGTACGATCCAAGTGGAAATACTTGGTGTCAGTATTCTTTTCCCCCACCACAGGGAATTCCCCCACAGCAGAAAATGAATACTCAGAGAAATGGTACAGGACAGCAGCAAGGGGTTGGGGGACAGCATAACGGAGGGACAGTCGTAGTATAAAAGTGTCATTATTTCTCTATGAAGAGTTTTCCTCTATCATAGACAAAAAGATGTGTGTCTCTGGTCCGTAGGGGAGCCCCATATAGACCCTAAAGTATCAAATGCATGTTACTTTGCCACAATAACAAGCAGCCAATACCCCCAGTGGAGTAGGAAACACAGGAGTCTTAGTCTTGAGTTTATTCCTGACTAATTTCGCAGGTTTGCTTTGAAAAAGCATACCTGCAAAACTAATCAGGAATAAACTCAAGACTAAGACTCCTGTGTTTCTTAATCCGCTTACGTCAACCTGTCAGAATGTCTCAGCATATATATATATATATATATATATATATATATAGAGAGAGAGAGAGAGAGAGAGAGAGAGAGAGAGAGAGAGAGAGAGAGAGAGAGAGAGAGAGGCGAGAGAGAAACACAACATCACTAAAATGGCTTTATTGGATTAACAATAACACGGCTAATCTATGTAAAAATGACACCAACACATGGACCAGTGTGATGGCCTTAATAAGACAACAATTATACTAACAGTATAAATACCAATACACTTTCCTGTTGGGGACGGCTGAAGAGTCCTCCCACAGGTCCTCGCTGTGATCTCCTGCTCGGTCGAGTGCTGAGTCCTCGCGTAGCTCGTCGCTGTGATCTCCTGCTCCAGACGGGCGCTGAGTCCTCCCACAGCTCGTCGCTGTGATCTCCTGCTGGGTCGAGCGCTGAGTCCTCCCACAGCTAGTTGCTGTGATCTCCTGCTGGGTCAAGCGCTGAGTCCTCCCACAGCTCGTCGCTGTGATCTCCTGCTGGGTCGAGCGCTGAGTCCTCCCACAGCTAGTTGCTGTGATCTCCTGCTGGGTCAAGCGCTGAGTCCTCGCACAGCTCGTCGCTGTGATCTCCTGCTGGGTCGAGCGCTGAGTTCTCCTTCTGAAGTACCCTCCCTCTGTAGGACTGAGAAGAGAAGAAGTGGACCGCCGCGGGCGGCGTCCGTCGAAATAATGTCCTCAAAATCCTCCGCGCCCCCCCTCTGTAGTTCTGGAAGGGGGAGGAGAACCGAAGAGGAGGGCTGTACTGCGCATGCGTGGCCTCATGTGCTATCGAATTCTCCCATAAGCCCTTGGAACCTCTGGCCTGCGGTCAGGACTGACCCACGCCGCACGTCCCCTTCTTCCAAGCCCGCGTGGCACGGCTTTGTGTGAACGGCGTGGCACCTCTGGCCCACGTGGTACAGCTCCGTGCGCGTCCTGGCGGACATTCACGTGACGCTCCTCCGGGTAGGCCCGCGTGGTACAGCTTTGTGTGTGTGTCCTGCGCGGGTTGCCGTGACAACGAATCGTCCTGGTCAAGTGGCGGTCCTAGGAACCTCTGGCCCACCTGGTACAGCTTTGTGTAGGCGGCGTGTCACCACGTGACATATACAATAAGACAAATATATAGGCAGACAAATGTTCAAGCCTCAGGGTTTGACAAAAGTCTGAGTAGTTAAAATGACTACCACAAAGAACCGTATCAAGCCGATTGTTAAACACTATTCTCGACAATCAGTTTACGATAGCAAAGGGGCTATCAGCGTAGATATATAGGTGAGATTTTACGAAAATAAACTGGCTCTCTACAACGGGTGAGAATTGTTCTTGCCTCAGGTCGACCAGAATATTAGATATCAAGTTAGACATCTGGAGTAGACCGTATCGTACGATAATTGAACCGAGTCTGTCTATCCTACAGTCGTTGCTACGGCTGTGAGGAAAGCTAAATTTCACCCGAGGTTTCATCATGCTATCTAATTACACAAATTTCTATATTTAAATTGTATAGAAATGTTACGCAATATATATTTAATGTTTATAATAAGGATTATAAATATTTACAAAGAAACAACATTAAGAAATATTGCTGTTTGAAAGCTGTCTTTCATGCATATAAATTGATATTGATAATCTAAAAATGAAAGGTAAAATTTAGGTATACAAGTAACATTCAAATATAAGAAAACGAAGTGTTAAAGTCGGATGAGTATGGTGAACGGCTATATATAATATATACGTCTTAATTTGTAAGATGAAGTTAGACATCAATTCTCGAGAAAAAAAAAAATTCTAGAAGATCCCAGCACAACATATTGGATAAATAAGACTTTGACTTACTTTTATGATAACCCAACATCATCAGGAATTCTTTTAATTACAAGAAATCACATTATATATTCAAAATGCATATAGAGGATTCAAGACGACAATTTCTATGTAATTAACGTTGACATTTAAAAAATGCTCACACACTCAAACTTACTGTAAATTATTATATGTCTTTATTAATATGCATAAGACACAAAAATGTGTACCACTAGGAGAGCGTGTGCATGATTGAGTGTGCGTGTGCTTGTGTGAGTGAACAGGTGTGTAATTATGTGAGTGTGTGTGACACTGAGCCTTTGTTTGTGTGTGTGTGTGTGTGTGTGTGTGTGTGTGTGTGTGTGTGTGTGTGTGTGTGTGTGTGTGTGTGTGTGTGTGTGTGTGTGTGTGTGTGTGTGTGTGTGTGTGTGTGTGTGTGT
>NC_134781.1:34472478-34489978 GCF_046742065.1 Oratosquilla oratoria | reverse complement strand
CATACATGTTTGAATTTCTCGCTGTTTGCCAATTTAACCGCTTTCGATAATACCTCCTCGGCTATCATTTGAGTTCTTAGTTTTATTTTCAGAGGTCTATGTTGTTTTTCTTTTGAATATTTGCCTATCCTGTGGATTTTGCAGATTTCTTTATCAAAATTTTGCCCTTCATCCTGTATTTCTTTCAAAATTTCCCTATTTATTTCCTTCTCCTCCTTTTCTCTCTGGTATCTATACACATGTTTTTTCCTGGATACCATGGACCACAATGCACTTACCTTTGTCAACTGTATCTCTCACCCAATTTTTCTTTTTCTTTAATTACTTTCATAACTGTTTCTTTTGTATTTTCCTCCACCTGCTTTTGTAATATTTTTCTAAAAGATATTCTTTTTATTTTCCTGTTCGTGCTTCCGTTGATTTTCTATTTCAATGAGGTCTGTTTCTTTGATTGACTCTTCCACCTTTCCGGTCACTACTTGTAATTGCTCTTTGACCTCCTTTTTTAGTTCTTCATTTTTATCTTTGTCCTCATTTTTCATTCTTTCGCTTTCTCTTTTAAGGGTTTCAATTTCGCTCTATAGGTCACTTAATTCTTTAATCGTTTGCTCATTACTCTCACGCAAAGTAATCAATTCCCTAAGTATAGCTCGGCAATCCGATTTTAAATCTATGATTTCTTCCATTAAGTCATTTACTTCACAATTTCTTAATGCATTACTATAGCTAATTTCTCTATCTATATCAAAGTAATGTTCAACACGAAAGCTCAAAATAAAGAAATTATAGTCGATGGTGAGAGTCTTGAAGAAGTTGAAGAGTATAATTATTTAGGCCAGATGGTGAAAATAACCAAAGATCATGATAATTAAATAAAAAGACGTATTACAATTGTTTGGAAAGTGATTGGTAAGTATAATAAAATCCTAAGAGGTTCTCTACCTTTATGTTTGAAACGTAAAGTTTTCAATCAATGCATTCTGCCAGCAATAATCTACGGGTGTGAGACTTGGAAACTGACGAAGGCGATGGAAACAAAGCTAAGGACTGGACAAAGGAGAATGGAGAAATCAATGATGAGAATAACACTGAGAGATCGAAAGAGAGCAAGTTGGGTGAGAGAGCAGACTAGAGGCAGTGAAAGAGAGGACGTGGAATTGGGCAGGTAAGTTAGTGCGAACGACTGATATAAGCAATGGAGCAAGTGTGTTACTAAGTGGACGCCACAACATGGGAAGTGTGGAAGAGAGAGACCAGACAGTAGGTGAAGAAACGAGATAGAGAAGTTTGTAGGAGTGATGTGGCAGAGGTTGGCTCGGTCGTGTGAATTATGGAATGCTATGAGAGAGGCCATTATTCAGCAGTGGACTCAGGATGACTGATTTCATACATATATATATATATATATATATATATATATATATATATATATATATATATATATATTTATATATACATGCATATATATATACAGTATATATATTTATATATATATATATATATATGTATGTATGTATGTATATATATATGTGTGTGTGTGTGTGTGTGTGTGTGTGTGTGTGTGTGTGTGTGTGTGTGTGTGTGTGTGTGTGTGTGTGTGTGTGTGTGTGTGTGTGTGTGTGTGTGCGTGCGTGTGTGTGTGTGTGTGTGTGTGTGTGTGTGTGTGTGTGTGTGTGTGTGTGTGTGTGTGTGTGTGTGTGTGTGTGTGTGTGTGTGCAAAAAGGTCACAAAACCACTGAATTGCTGATAACCACATAGGAAACCGGAAGAAAAAACTAGAACTCCTAAGCGTTTTCGTGATATTTCACATCTTCAGGGGAATACATACATACATATACCAAGGCTTTTTCCCCCTTCCAAGGGAGGTAGCCACAAAGGGAAAGGCATAAAAACACTCCCACCCATTTCATCCCTAAATACACTCCACACCCCTCCCACCCTTCCTCTCATCTGAGCACCATCTGGATGACGGGTCATCCCTGAACCCTGCCCACCGCCCTGGGTCAGAAGCAGTGTCGCAAGACACAGTACATCCACAGCAAGGCCGCTTCATTTAATCGGCGACCCCCCCTCTCCGTCCCCCTTTGCATATAAAGGGAGGACGGGGAGAAATCCCTTCGGGCTGCGTCAAAATTTACTCACACATACTACCCCCCCACCCCCCCGCCCATTCCTCCTCATGCAGTCACAACATCATCCATATACAACCATTCTCCACTCACCTCTGTCTTCCGTCCTCTCCCTTCCTTCCTCAACAGACATTCCCCTCTTCCCCAAAGCCCCCTTCACCCCATCCATCCACCTCATCCTAGGACGTCCCCTCATGTTCACTCCCTCCACATCTGCCTTCCATACCTCTTTTACTAGTCTTTCTTCACTCATTCTTTCCATGTGTCCAAACCATCCTAATATTCTTTCATCAACCCTCTCTCCCAAATCCTTTTTCACCCCTGTTCTCCTCCTCACCTCCTCATTTCTCACTCTATCTAGCCTAGTAACCCCCACCATACTTCTCAGACACCTCATCTCAAACACATTCAAACTCCTTCTCTCTTCTTCTCTTATGTTCCACGTTTCTGCCCCATACAGTGCTGTTGGCACAATCACTCCTTCATACAGTCTCCTCTTCGCATCCATTCCTAAATGTCTATTTCTCATTACACTCTTTAAACCACCAAGGCATTTACTCGCTTCTCTCAATCTACATTCTACCTCCACCTTCACTCCACCTTTTCCTGCTACACTTGCACCCAAGTATCTAAAACTATCCACTTCCTCCAGTCGCTCTCCCTTAATGTTCACTTCCAGTCTACTGCCACTTTCACCCCTTGTACATCTCATCACCTTACTTTTACCCACATTTATCTTTAGCTTTCTTCTATCACATACTCTCCCAAACTCTGCCACCAGCTTCCTCAATCCCTCCTCTGACCCTGCCACAAGCGCAGTGTCGTCCGCAAACAACAGCTGGCTCACCTCCCACTTTTCTCCATTTTCTTTAACCATCTCCAATCCCTGACTCACTACCCTAGCATTCACCTCTCGCACCACCCCATCCATGTATAAGTTGAACAGCCAGGGCGACATAACGCATCCTTGACGAAGTCCCACCTTTACTTCAAACCACTCACTCTCTCCATTTCCAATCCTAACACATGCTCTACTACTCACATAAAAACTCTTGACAGCTCCCAAAAGCTTTCCTCCTATCCCATAAATCTGCATAACCTCCCACAGTGCCTTTCTGTCTACCCTATCATAAGCCTTTTCCAGATCCATGAAAGCCCAAAAAACATCCTTCCCCTTTCCTATAGCTTTCTCACATATCTGTCTTACCACAAAGATCTGATCTACACAACCTCTACCCGTCCTAAATCCACACTGTTCCTCACCAATTACTCCTTCTGTTCCTCTCCTAATCCTCTCAATTAAGATTCTCCCATAAGCCTTCCCTACTACACTCAACAGGCTAATCCCTCTGAAATTACTACATTCACACTTGTCCCCTTTTCCCTTGTAAAGAGGAACTATACAGGCACTACTCCAGTCCTCCGGTACTCTACCCTCTCTCCAGCAAACATTAAATAATCTCACCAACCAGTCCACCATCACTGAACCTCCCTTTTTCAGACATTCTGCATGACATCCATCCAGACCAGGTGCCTTACCTGCTTTCATCATCTTTACAACTGCCTTCACCTCATCCTTCCTTATTTCTCCTCCATTCTCCTCACTCATCACTTTCATTTTTTTCGTATTTCCCACTGCAGCTATCTTTCCTTCCCTATCCTCCTTCACATTCAGCAACTCCCTAAAATATTCTGCCCATCTTCCCCTCACTGCCATCTCTTCCATTATCAACTCTCCATCTGTACCTTTTACCTTTTCTTCCCTACTTGATTCGCCTCCTCTTCCTCTCTTAATTTCTTTCCAAAACATCTTTTTATTACTTTCAAAATTTTCTGTCATACTCCTACCCCATTTCACATCTGCTCTCCTCTTTGCCTCCTTTACCTTTTGCTTTACTTCTCTTTTCTTTTCTTTGTACGTCTCATATGACTCCCCTGTCCTCTTTTGTAACCAATCTGTGAATGCTCGCTTCTTCTCTTCTACAACCTTCTTTGTTTCCTCATCCCACCATTCACTACCCTTTCTTCTATTTCCCCCTGTCCTTCTTGTTCCACACACCATCCTTGCACACTTTAAGACTCCCTCCTTGAACCATCCCCATTCCTCCTCCACACCCATCTCTGCTCTATCCTTTACTCCCTCCCACTCCTCCTTCAGCTTCTTTTCGTACTCCTTCTCCTTTTCCTTTTCATTCAAGGAGTTCACTCTAAGAACCTCCCTACCTTTTGTCCCTTTCCTCCTTCTCCATCTATCCTCCACTCTCAACTTACCTTCCACCAAAAAATGATCTGATATTCCCCCACCCTCTCCCCTTAGCACATGTACATCCTTAACTCTTCCTATCATAATCCTATTTACCACTACATAATCCATTAGCGCTCTATCTACCACCCTTCCCTCCACCACCCTCTCCCATGTGTACTTATGCTTGACTTTCTTCCGAAACACTGTATTTGCTATCATCAACTCTCTTTCTAGACACATTTCCACCATCAACTCTCCACTACGATTCTTTCCTGGAACTCCACACTTCCCAACCACTCCATCGATTGGACCATCTCCCACTCTAGCATTAAGGTCTCCCAGTACTATTACATAAAAACCTCTTCCTAAACCCTCTATGCACTCATTTAAATCTATCCAAAAGGCCTCCCTTTCTTCCCTGCTCTTCTCACTGCCCGGCCCATATGCACTTACAAAGACCCACATCTCCTTTCCCAGTTTCACCTTCATCCACATTATCCTTGAGGAAACCTCCTTCCACTCCACTACCCCTTTACCTATCTCCTCACTTACTAGAATAGCCACCCCTTCCCTCCCTCGCCCTCTCTTCACTCCTGATAACCTCCCACTTACACTCCCAAACATACACTCACCCTTCCCTTTCAACTTAGTTTCACTCAAAGCCAACACATCCAACTTTCTTCTCACAAACATACTACCTATCTCTTCCCTTTTACTCTCATCTGTACCACATCCACGCACATTAAAAGACCCAAACCTTAGGGTGCTGGCCCGAGGCCCGCCAGCACCCCTTATGCCTTCACTTTTGTCTTTAGGATGTGTGCCCCGTGGGGCTACAGGGAGAAGGATGCCTAGTCCCTCTCCCCGTCCCTTTCTTCTCGCCTCTTACGATCCAAGTGGGAAAACTTGGTGGCAGTATTCTTTTCCCCCACCACAGGGAATTCCCCCAATCAGAAAGAGAATACTCAGAGAAATGGTACAGGACAGCAACAAGGGGTTGGGGACAGCATAACGGAGGGACAGTCGTAGTATAAAAGTGCCATCATTTCTCTATAAACAGAATTTCTTCTATCATAGACAAAATGATGTGTGGCTCTGGTCCGTAGGGGCGCCCCATATAGACCCTAAAGTATCGACTGCATGCTACTTTGCCACAATAACAAGCAGCCAATACCCCAGACGGGGGAATACAAAAGAAAAAAGTTACACATAGTATATAAGAGGTATGAAAATAAACTGGGAAAGGTACAGACAATACACATCGAGAAAATGTAGCAATCAAAAACAAAAAATCAGATTATTTTTTTTTTTAAAGATGTAATATGATTACAAATTTTGTCAATGATAAAATTATCTGATTTAAAAATACCTTAGCTAATATTAACTTTGGATCCTTCAGATTTTTTATCAAACAACTTTCAATTATGTTCCTATTGACAAATGAATCAGAAGACAGAATGGATGAAGCATTAGACCAATCAATACGATGATCAAAATCTCGCATATGGACAAACAGTGCACTCGACTCTTGTGCTGTTTTTATACTGTACCTGTGTTGTTTAATGCTTGTTGAGAGTCCCTTGGCCGTTTGCCCAAGGTAATACTTTTTACAATCCCTGCATGAGATCCTGTATTTGCAGTCACTTGAGACACTATGTGAATCTTTAATAATTTACTTCTTAGAAGTATATGGATTATTAACTTTAATATTCCATGTTTTTAGGATGTAAGGAACTTGAGCCAGATTGTTACTGAATGGTAAAATCAGAAGGTTCTTAGTATCAAAAGAGGGGGATGGTTGAACACTACAAAAAGTTTTTTTTTTCGCTGCAGCAAGAGCATGATCTAAAAAAAAATTAGGTTATTTCAATCCAAGACCAACTTTCTGATGCCCTGCGTGACATCTCAGTCTTATTCCCCTTTGAATGAATGTACAATACCCAGTGTCGTATATGTTACCTGCAACCCATGTATTTGTATGTGTATATAAGTGTATGTGTACGTGTGTAAGCATGTGCATACCAGTTGCCTTCCTACATTCATTGTGAAAACCTCCCCCACTGTATGACGCTAATGCGTAATAAGTTAAATAAAAAAAAAAAAAGACCAACTTTAACAATATGCTCAAATTCCTCATCAATAAATTCGGGGCTGCAAATACGCAGAGCACGTAAAAACATAGAAGAAAACACCGAATATTTTACTTTATCATAGTGAGCAGAGTGATAAGGGATTTACATATTACTAGAGCAGATAAAGCAAAAGCTGTTGTTATTTTAAACAGAGATGACTATTTGGCCAAGATGAGTGATCTTCTGTCCGATGATTTTTCTTACACTAAACTTCACACTAATCCTCTCAGTAAGGTGAACAGCCATTTTAATAACATAATGAAATCCGTGTTAAAGGGAAAAGACGATTTAATCAAACGTTTTTCGACCATTACGCCTTCTCTCCCTTATATGATTGGTCTTGTAAAAACATACAAACCTAGAAACCCTATAAGACCAATTATTAGATCAGTTAAGTGCATCTCATATAATTTATCAAAATGTTTGGTGTCTTTATTCAGTCCGTTGGTTGGTACAATTTCCAATTCAAACAAAAAAAAATAATGTTGATTTAGTTCATAAACTTAAAGAGTTTAAATATTGGTTGTGATTTCAAACTTGTCAGTTTTTATATAAATGGTTTATTTACAAAACTTGCCCTCAACTAAAATCATTGAACTTATCAAACTATGCATTAGAATTTGTAAATTTGAATTTAATGGTCAATTCTATTCTCAGGAATTCGGTATGGCAATGGGTAATCCACTATCTCCAGTCCTTAGTAATCCCTATATGAATTTTTTTTGCAAATAATCTATTGAGTGAAATTTTGCCACCAAATGCGATTTAGTATAGATATGTTGACGGTATTCTTTGCCTATGGCCCATCTCTGAGGATTTAAATGATTTTTACAATCTCTGAATAACTTCGGTCCTTCTATTAATTTTACTATTGAATTAGAAAGTATTGGTAAGTTGCTGATAAATCCAAAGAGAATCCCAAAGAATTCTATAGTTACATTAGAGATAAAAAGGTTGTTAGGTATCACATTGGTCCACTATTATCTGCTGACGGTCAACTTGAATATTGAAATGAAGGAATGTGTAATATCTTAAACAATTATTTTAGCTCGGTATTCGTAGACGAAACACCTCAAAGTGAACTCCAAACTGAAACCTGTGAAAAGTCTAGGGCAAGCTTACTCACTACGGTAAATATAACAAAAGAAAAAATTAAATGGTGTATAGATAAACTCAAAGTTAATAAAACACCAGGGCCTGACGGTTGGCATCCAAGAATCTTAAAGGAAATTAAAAATGAGATTGTTGTTCCATTAGAAATTATTTTCAAGAAATCCATCATATCCGGAGATGTCCCAAGAGAATGGAAGCTAGCTAACGTTACTCCCATATTCAAAAAAGGTGACAAAAAGAAACCAAATAACTATAGGCCTATAAGTTTGACTTCAATCGTAGGAAAAATAATGGAAACTATCATCAGAGATGCTATCGAACATCATTTAGAAAGTAACCGTTTGATAAATGATAGCCAGCATGGTTTCAGACGGAAACGTTCTTGCGTCACTAACTTACTCGAAATCTACAACACAGTTATATCAAATTATGACAAAAGAAACAATATAGATTTAATATATCTAGACTTTGCAAAAGCTTTTGATACCGTCCCACACGAAAGACTACTTACTAAATTAGCTTTACACGGAATAAGTGGTAGCCTATTAAGTTGGACTAGTAATGGGTTGAATGGTCGAAAACAGAGAGTTGTTTTAAATGGAAATACTTCTAGATGGAAAAATGTTACAAGTGGAGTTCCTCAAGGTTCCGTTCTTGGATTACTTCTACTCATAGTATATATAGATGATATAGACCATGGACTAAAATCTACTGTTTCCAAATTTGCTGATGATACAAAACTATGCGGAGTGGCAAATGATCACTCAAACCAATTAGATATTCAAGAAGATTTAGATCAATTACAGCAATGGTCTGAAAAGTGGCTAATGAAATTTAACACGAGTAAATGCAAGGTAATGCACATAGGTAAAAACAACAATAAGTACGATTACAAGTTATTTGGAAATTCGTTAACAAAAGTGGATAGTGAAAAAGATCTCGGCGTAATTATCAGTAACGACCTCAAATCATCCAAGCAGTGTATTTCAGCCTCTGAAAAAGCAAATAAGATTCTAGGACTGATTGCGCGATCTTTTGATTTCAAAAGTCCATCACTCATTAACAAGCTATATAAATCGTTAGTTCGTCCACATTTGGAATATGCTGTTTCTGTATGGTCACCGAATCTCAATAAAGACATTGACAGACTGGAAAAAGTACAACGGCGAGCCACAAAACTGATTCCAAAAATCAAAAATGAATCATACGAAAATCGACTAAAACATATGAATCTGTTTTCCCTAAAAAAGCGTAGACTCAGAGGTGACTTGATACAGGTCTTTAAGATTCTAAAGGGAATTGACAACATCAAAAGTGACAAAATGTTCACATTGAATGAGAATCAGACAAGAAACAATGGTCTCAAACTATCCGGAAATAGATTCAATTTGGAAGTAGGTAGAAACAACTTTGCCAACCGTGTAGTTAATGAATGGAATAAACTTCCTGCTGAGGTAGTGCAATGTAGTTCAGTTCGAAGCTTTAAGAATCATTTAGATAAACACCTAAGCAAGATGCAGTAATGATTATAATTTATTTTATATTATTTGTTTTTGCTTTGTTATCATTTGTCGCTTGATTTTCATTTATTATTAGTTATGTGTCAATTTATTATTATTTGCTGTTTACCTGTTTGTTGGTTATTCAACTATACCTATGCATTTATTTATGTATTTTGTTTGTTGCATAAATTATTATGTTTTTTTTATTGTTATTGTTCTATTATTATTATGATTTTTTTCGCATCCGACCTAGATATGGACCGGGGGGGTCTCCTGTCGGCGTGCTCTGCCTTTGTAATCCTTTTTGGATTGCCTCATTCATAGAAATGAAAATAGTTTTAAGTTTACTGTTTATAGGAAGCCGACAAATATTTTTTCATAATTTCATTATTACTCTGCTCACCATGATAAAGATATTAATCTTTTTCAACCACATTAATTTTCCAGTTTAATTCCATGTCATCGACGGAAGCATATACGGAAACTGATACGTATTGAAGCCAAGGACTCGAACCCAGTTCAGATGTAACAAGTGAACAGTAATTTAAACCAGTGCGCAGTGGTTTAAGTCAATGTTTACTTGTTACGTCTGAGCTGGGTTCGAGTCCTTAGCTTCACTATGTATCAGTTTCCGTATATGTTTCCGTCAAGCTCCTTGCCAGTCTTGATCGTAATGACATGGAATTAAAGTGAAAAATTAATGTGGTTGACATATATATATATGTATATATATATATATATATATATATATATATATATATATTTATATATATATATATATATATTATATATATATATATATATATATACATATATATTATATATATATATACATATATTATATATATATATTCATATATATATATATATATATATATATATATATATATATATATATATATATCAATGATGGGATAGCAATGAACTGGACAACAAAATAAAAGGTTTTCTCTGTAAAGACATACTACAAGACTAAATCATTCAAGACTGTTCAAACCAATTATAGGCGCCTATTTGATTTCAACCATTACTCAAAAAAGAGTCAAATTTTGAAGTGGGTTCGAAATTTTGAAGCCTATGGATCGTATTAATGCTATAAAATCACCTGAGAATGTCGCGATTGTTCAATATTCTGTTTGTCGAAGTCCGAGCAAATCTCTGTGTCGTAGGAGTAAACAGCTTGCGATTTCATATTCTTCAGTTAGACGCATTTTGATCTCTGATCTGAAACTCTATTCTTATAAGATTCAAATCAAACACAAATTCACCCAAGCTAGTAAGTATAAAAGAGTCACCATGTGTGGTTGGTTCTCACAAAAGATTGAGGAGAATCAAAATTTCCTGAACAACGTGTGATTTTCTGATGAGGCCTACTTTCTGTTGTGTGGCCATGTTAACTCAAAGAACTTGGTTTTCTAGGGTACTCACAACCCTCACCATATTCCTGAGCAACCTTTGTATTTAAAGAAGTGCACTGCATGGGTTGCAATGTCCAAGCATGGAATTTTTGGGCAATTTTTTTTTTCGAAGATGAGAATGGAAATGTCGTGACAGTAACGAAGGAGAGCTATGTGAAAATCATAGAACTGTTCTGGGACGAGCAGGAGGAACGTGATGTTGTTGATGATGAACAGTGGTTTCAGCAGGATGGTGCTCCTCCTCACACTGCAAACATTACCTTGGACTGGTTGAAGGAGCAATTTGGGGAACACACCATCAGCCGCAAAACCGGTAGAAAATGGTCATCACATTCCCCATAACTCGACCTCCCCTCTCCCCAATTTCTTCCTCTGGGGTTTCCCCAAAGACAATACTTATAGGAACAACGCTACTACCATCCCAACGTTGAAAACAGCCATAATAGCGAACATTCAAACCATCAGTCATGAAGACTGTGTGCGTGTTACCAATGACTGCACGGCGCGTTCAGAAATGCCTCCCACTCAATGGCGGGCATTTGTAGAATATTCTCTAAGCACCCTGTTTTTTATGTGTTATCATTTTGAAACATATATTGTTATTATCTCAGCTACAAGTAAAAGTAATAATTATTAATATATCATATTTGGATACAAAATAAAAATCGTTTGAATGGGCTTCAATTATTCTAATACACCAAGTGTATATGTATGTATATATATATATATATATATATATGTATATATATATGTATATATATATGTATATATATATATATGTATATAAATATATATGTATATACAATATATATGTATATATATATATATATATATATATGTACATATACAGTATATGTACATATATATATATATATATTGAAAAGAATTTTAGACAAATTATTTGGATGATGGAGAACATAAACACAGGGGAAGGCTCGGAACCCTAAACACTCTAACGTTTCGTTCGCGTAGAACTTCTTCAGAGAGTGTATGTAGAACTGCAGTTGAAGTTTATGTACTAAATCTAATTATCTTTTCGGACACTTGGGAAAGGTCGTTTTTCTGGCGTGTTTTAGAATTAAAATACTAGTTTCTTTAGCTAAATTGATAAACCCTCCTCGATGATTCGATGAATTATTAGTTGAAATATATGCTGATTCAACAATTCTTCTAGTGAATTTATCAAAACCTTTATGTAGCACTTCAGCTTCTCTCCAGTTTGGTAAATGATCGAATTTTTCCGCATGAACTACTAAAGAATTAGATGTCCTATGTGCTTTTATGTCATTTTTATGTTCATAAATTCTTTTTTCTAATCCTCTTGACGATTCGCCAAAATAAGCCATTGAGCAACTATTGCATGGGATTTTGTATACGACGCTGTTTTCGGAATTGGTTCTCTTTTCAGAAGTCTTTATTAAATCACCTATCCTCTTGTTAGTTATTTTAGCTATGTTTATACCTGATTTTGTTAAATATTTGTCTATTATTGGTGACATTTCTGAGCCAGGTACTGATATAAAATTTGTATTATTTTTATCATTTCTCTCTTTCTTTCCGCGATTGTAAATATTTATTGCTTTTCTTTTTGTTCTTTTCAACATTCCCTCTGGATATCCAAGTTTGTCAAAGGTTTTCATAATGTAATCATACACTCTCTGAGGAAGTTCTACGCGAACGAAACGTTAGAGTGTATAGGGTTCCGAGCCTTCCCCTGTGTTTATGTTCTCCATCATCCAAATAATTTGTCTAAAATACTTATCAATATGTCAAATGATGGAGAGCAACAGGAGGTTATTTGGCAGGAATACCACAGAAGACGCAAGTTGGATAGATGTGTACTACAACGTAAATTTCTACAGGATTGCTTGGAAGAAAAGGTCCTTCCTAAATCGGCTCCGAAACAACTGGTTAGTGAGAACAACCCATTCGGTAAGTGTGCTAAAGTATATTTAGAAGAAGCTTGTAAAGATTTGGACAACAAAATAGAAACATTACGTGATAAAGTGAAACTACCAATATGGAAACAGGTCCATAAGAACGGAACACCGATACCGGATATTTGGTCACCGGACATTTGCCCATCAGACATATGCCCACCGACTCATAAATGTACTTGTAGATTTGGAGTGCAATTACCATCACACCTAACTTATAAATTAGAAAAAGAAAAGACATCACAAAATGAAAGACTAGAGCGAAAATTAAACAGTCTATGTGACAACAGCGATTGGAATAAAATTGGAAGGTGTGAAATAATAACAAATCTTTCAGATAGGAGATTATCGAATACTGAAATTCAAGCTCTATCGCTAGGACTTAAATTCGACACTGGTATTAACACAAAGGGATTCACAGATTTTATTAAGAGAAACTATAGATGGAGTGACAGCGATATTGAAAAAGGATTCAAACAGGGGATTGTTACATGTTACCAAGCGTTAGCCATTAAAAACGAATGCGTCATCCCCAGAAGATTCAAGAAAGCTTTAATAAATCTAGGCTTAGACAAAGACATAGTAATCACCAATGCAGATAAAGGAGGTGGTATCGTGATCTTATCAAAAGATGACTATATCAGTAAAATGTTAGAGCTCTTAGATGACGACAATACTTATCGCAAAAAACATATAGGTTTCGTAACGAATGAAGCAGATAAATTCAAAAAGCATGCCAGAAAAATTCTTAATAAAACTGAAAAAGGAAAGAAATTAATGGGACTTCTGGAGGAATACCCCAATCCTCCCAGAGTGCGCAGTATTCCAAAAATTCACAAACCCAACGTTCCAATGCGACCCATAACCTCAGGGGTTGGCAGTGCACCTCACAGATTAGCGAAATGTCTAGCCAAACAGTTATCACAGGCAATGGGATCGATCAGCAATACACATTTGAAAAATTCTAACGATCTTTTGACAAAACTAAAATATTTAGATTTCACGGGGAAAAAGTTAGTAAGCTATGATGTCAAGGCGTTATACACAAATATTTCCACTAACGGTGCGTTAGAAGCAGTAAAGAGAGTAATAAAAGATATGAACGATACTGACCTACCCATAAGAAAACAAGATTATATAGAATTGATAGATTTATGCGTAAATTTCGGTGCGTTTACTTTTAATGGTGACGAATATGAACAACATAGAGGTCTCGCTATGGGTAGTCCTTTAAGTGCAGTGATGGCCTGTCTATATATGGAGTTATTAGAAAAAGAAAACTTTATCAGAATCAATGGTAGGGGATCACACTGGTTTAGATATGTAGACGATGTCCTCGCAATCATCCCCGAAAACACCAATGTAAATAATAAAGTGAGAATGCTTAACGCGGTCAACAGCGATATTCAGTTCACCGTAGAAGAGGAACAAAACGGACAATTGCCCTTCCTAGATACGTTAATACGACGAGTGGGAAAAACTGTAACTTTCTCAGTATACAGAAAGGAAACAAACAAAGAGGATTTAGAACATTACTTATCCACACATGATGATAGGACAAAGAAAGGTATAGTAATAGGATTTTTTCTCAGGGCACTACGAATCTGTAGTAATGAATACATAGAAGGCGAATTTGATTACATTATGAAAACCTTTGACAAACTTGGATATCCAGAGGGAATGTTGAAAAGAACAAAAAGAAAAGCAATAAATATTTACAATCGCGGAAAGAAAGAGAGAAATGATAAAAATAATACAAATTTTATATCAGTACCTGGCTCAGAAATGTCACCAATAATAGACAAATATTTAACAAAATCAGGTATAAACATAGCTAAAATAACTAACAAGAGGATAGGTGATTTAATAAAGACTTCTGAAAAGAGAACCAATTCCGAAAACAGCGTCGTATACAAAATCCCATGCAATAGTTGCTCAATGGCTTATTTTGGCGAATCGTCAAGAGGATTAGAAAAAAGAATTTATGAACATAAAAATGACATAAAAGCACATAGGACATCTAATTCTTTAGTAGTTCATGCGGAAAAATTCAATCATTTACCAAACTGGAGAGAAGCTGAAGTGCTACATAAAGGTTTTGATAAATTCACTAGAAGAATTGTTGAATCAGCATATATTTCAACTAATAATTCATCGAATCATCGAGGAGGGTTTATCAATTTAGCTAAAGAAACTAGTATTTTAATTCTAAAACACGCCAGAAAAACGACCTTTCCCAAGTGTCCGAAAAGATAATTAGATTTAGTACATAAACTTCAACTGCAGTTCTACATACACTCTCTGAAGAAGTTCTACGCGAACGAAACGTTAGAGTGTTTAGGGTTCCAAGCCTTCCCCTGTGTTTATGTTCTCCATCATCCAAATATATATATATATATATATATATATATATATATATATATATATATATATATACATTTGCAGCATATTCTCTAAGCACACTGTTTTTTTTTTCAAATTTATGTGCTATCACTTTCAAACATATATCTGTTGTGATATCAGCTTCAAATAAAAGTAATAATTTTCAATATATCATGTTTGGATATTGAATTAAAATTATTTCAATGGGTTTCAATTATATTAAAACACCCTATATATATACATATATATACATGTATATATATATATATATATATATATATATATATGTCTGTGTGTGTGTGTGTGTGTGTGTGTGTGTGTGTGTGTGTGTGTGTGTGTGTGTGTGTGTGTGTGTGTGTGTGTGTGTGTGTGTGTGTGTGTGTGTGTGTTTGTGTGTGTGTGTGTGTGTGTGTTTGTGTGTGTGTGTGTGTGTGTGTGTGTGTGTGTGTGTGTGTGTGTGTGTGTGTGTGTGTGTGTGTGTGTGTGTGTGTGTGTGTGTGTGTGTGTCTGTGTGTTTTATATAAATATATATACATACATATATACTGCATATATATATATATATATGTATGTATGTAAGTATGTATATTTATATATACATATATGTATATATGTATGTCAATCAATCAGTCAATCAAATCAGCCATCCTGAGTCCACTGCTGAACAAAGGCCTCCTTCATAGCATTCCATGATTCACACGACCGCGCCATCCTCTGCCACGTCACCCCTGCAAATTCCTTGGTCTCGTCTCTCCACCTTCTGTCTGGTCTCCCTCTTCCACGCTTCCTATCTCACGGCGTCCACTCAGTAACACACTTGCTCTATCGCTCACCAGTCGTTCGCACTAACCTGCCCAATTCCACTTTCTCTGTTTTACTGCTTCCACAATATCTTTCACTCGAGTTTGCTCTCTCATCCAACTTGCCCTCTTTCGGTCTCTCAGCGTTATTCCCATCATTGATCTCTCCATTCTCCTCTGTGCTGTCCTTAGTTTTGTTTCCATTGCCTTCGTTAGTTTCCAAGTCTCACACCCATAGATTATTGCTAGTAGAATGCATTGATTGTAAACTTTACGTTTCAAACATAAAGGTAGAGAGTCTCTAAGGATCTTATTATACTTACCAAACACTTTCCAACCAATTGTAATGCGTCTTTTTATTTCATTATCATGATCTTTCGTCACTTTCACCATCTGGCCTAAATAATTATACTCTTCAACTTCCTCAAGACTCTCATCATCAATTACAATCTCTTTACTTTGAACTTTCGTATTGAACATTACTTTGGTTTTACTCTTATTCATTTTTAAACCTACTTTGACACTTTCCTTGTTTAGATCACTCAGCATATCTTGCAAGTCTTCTGCTCTTTCTGAAATAAGAATAATGTCATCCGCAAATCTTAGGTGGTTCAAATATTCGCCATTAATCTTTAAACCTTTCTTTTCCCAACTCAATCTTCTGAAAATATCTTCCAAGCAAGCTGTAAATAGTTTCGGTGAAATTGTATCGCCTTGCCGTACTCCTTTCTCGATCTTGATCTTTTCTGTATCTTTATGTAGTCGAACTATAGCGGTACCTTTCGCATAAATCTTTTCTAAAACTTTTACAATCTGTTCGTTTGTACCCTGCTTGCGTAGCGAGTTTAGTATTGCTATTTGTTCTACCGAGTCAAAGGCCTTCTCGTAATCTACAAAAGCTAAACACAGAGGTATATTGTATTCTGTCGTTTTCTCGATTAGTTGATTTATTGCCTGCAAATGGTCTAGGGTTGAATATCCGCTCCTAAAGCCTGCATGTTCTCTCGGTTGGTTTCCATCTAAAACTTGACTTAGTCTATTTGTAAGGATCTTGGAGAATACTTTATATACCTTTGGTAGCAAGCTAATCGGTCGATAGTTACTAAGATCCTTCTGGTCTCCTTTTTTATGAAGCAAAATTACTATAGCATTGCACCACGCATCAGGAACGCTTTCTTGACGTAAGTACTGGGTGTACAACTCAGCTAATTTAATACGAACTAATTTACCTGCGTCTTTCAACAGCTCTATCGATATACCATCTTCCCCGGGTGCTTTTCCTCGTTTCATAGTTTTTAAAGTAAATTCTACTTCTTCCTTTGTAATCTCCTATACACTACTAACGTCTACACATGAATTTACTGATTCAACTACGGTCTTCGACAAGTAAAGCTCTTGGTAAAATTCTTCTACTCTTTTTACCATTTTGTCTCTACATCTAATTATTTCTTCATTTCTATCTTTCAAACATATCATTTGCTGTCTTCCTAAAGCATGTTTGCGCTCGGTCACTTTAATACTTTTACCCTTCCGAATAGTTTCCTCTATTTCATCCATGTTTCTCTTTTTTTTTTTTTTTTCCTAATCTTTGCCTTTTGTTGAAAAGCTTGTTTAGTTCTACTCTTTCTATTTCGTCTCTTCTGCTTTTAATTTGCATGGTCCTTCTTCTTTTAATTAGGTCATTTGTAGCTTGGGAGTATTTGTTTTCTCTAATGTTTTTTGTACTTCCTACTTTCTCTGCCGATTCTCTAATGATATTCACTAAATTCAAATTAATACCTTCCACGGTGTTCTCATTACTTCTTAGAGCTTCGAATCTATTTTTAATTTCTAACTGAAATT
>NC_134781.1:34464978-34467478 GCF_046742065.1 Oratosquilla oratoria | reverse complement strand
TCCTTGGTCCCCAAAGAAACACTTTGAAAATCAGTCTAGCCCATCACATTTCAGTTACAGGTCTGATTTCAATCAATATCCTCCAAACCAACCTTGGCAAAGAATGGAAAGGTTTAAGACTAATCCCCCTGTAACTTGTTCATATTGTAAACAGGTTGGCCATCACATTTCTAATTGCAGAAAGAGACTGACACCCACATTCTCCAATAAGACACCAACTCTTGTAAAGTAATATAAAAACAGATGATTCAAAATCCTCTATTCAGGATACACTACCAAAGAAGCCGGTATTGTCAAGTAATGTAGAACCCCCCTCATCAGATCATGATCCTTGTTTCAAACCATTTGTATCTTCAGGAACTATATCTCATAGTAGTAGTTCACAACAATATCCTATTTCCATACTCCGAGACACAGGAGCAAAGCAAAGTCTGATTTTAAATTCTGTCTTGCAGAATCTGGGTGAGTCATATACAGGTTATGATATATTGATAGAAGGAGTTGGAGGAATTATAAAATGTCCATTACATAATGTTTTCCTGCGGTCTGATTTAACAACCGGAATGGTTAAAGTAGCAGTAGTAGACTCTCTTCCCATAGTAGGAATATCCTTATTGTTGGCCAATGACATCGCTGGAAGCAAAGTCATTTCTCCCTTAATAACAAATAACCCTAAGACCTCAGTAGAACCTTCAGATAACTTACAGTTGTTTCCCGCTTGTGCTGTAACCAGATCTCAGTACAAGAAATCTGAAGAGGAGACCTATAATTTAGAATCCCTATTCTCCCAAACTGACCCATCTTCTTCTTCACCAGTTTCTCTATCTAGAGCAGAATTAATCAAAGAACAGAAGTCAGATCATTCTCTTAAAAATTTGTACGAGATTGTTTCATCTCCAGAAGAAGTTGAAAAAATGTCACGAGGTTTCTATATAGAAAACGGAGTCCTAATGCGAAAATGGAGAGCATCCACCGCAACCGCTGACCAGCCATGGCAAGTAAGGAATCAAATAGTCCTCCCTCTTGGTTTCAGGAATAATGTTCTAAGATTGGCTCATGATACTCCCTTAGCAGGTCACTTAGGGGTAAGAAAGACCTTGTTCAACATAACCCAACATTTCCATTGGCCCACGGTTGTCAAAGATGTTGCCCAATATTGTAAAACATGTCATACATGTCAACTTGTAGGTAAGCCCAACCAGAAAATTGTAGAAGCTTCACTCCATCCCATTCCTGTAATGGAAGAGCCATTTAAAAAAGTTCTTATTGACTGTGTAGGACCTTTACCTCCTTCAAGTAAAGGAAATCAGTACATTCTCACAATCATGTGTATGAGCACTCGTTTTCCAGAAGCAATTCCTTTGAAAAATATTAAAGCTCAAAACATAATCAGAGAAATGTTGAAATATTTCACTATGGTAGGATTCCCCAAGAACATTCAAAGTGATCAAGGAAGTAATTTTCTTTCCAACAAGTTTAGAGAAACTCTTGTAACACTAGGTATAAATCATGTAACTTCCTCCGCCTATCATCCTCAATCACAAGGTGCTCTAGAGCGCTTTCACCAAACGCTCAAGACAATGTTAAGAATCTTCTGTGCTGAGAACACTCGAAATTGGGAAGACGGACTCCCCTTTTTGTTGTTCGCCACCCGAACAACAATTCAAGAAAGCCTTGGATTCAGCCCGTCAGAATTAGTCTTCGGTCATGAAGTCCGTGGTCCCCTAAAGATACTTCATGAACAATGGATGAAAGAAGAACCACCTGTTCCTTCTTTGAAATACGTGTCCCAGGTCACCGAGAAGTTGTTAGAAGCTTGGAAGTTGGCAAGAGAGAACTTGACGAATGCTCAACGAGTAATGAAAGGTCGGTATGATAAAAATTCTAAACTTAGAACTTTCTCTCCAGGAGATCAAGTGTTACTTTATCTTCCCATACCAGGAGATCCATTGCAGGCTAAATACAACGGACCCTATGAAGTCTTGTCCAGAGCCAGTGATCTCAACTACATAATCAAAACTCCAGACAGAAGAAAGAGTTCCCGTCTCTGTCACATAAATACCTTAAAACCTTATCATTCCAGAGATCCAATTCCAATTTGCAGCTCTACCACAATAAAATCGGAAGAGCCTCCTGATAACCTGCCTAATCCTCCTGAGATTCCCTTGGAAAACTCCCAGATACTACAAAATCTTCACTTATCTGAGAAACAAGATGTAGCAGAACCATTGACTGACCTGTTGAGAAAAGACCACGACTTCGTGTGGACACCTACCTGTGAGACGGCCTTCAAAAACCTGAAGTCCCTTCTCACTAACGCACCAGTTCTAAGGGCACCCGATTTCCAACGACCCTTCCTTCTGCAAGTCGACGCCAGCGACACCGGTATCGGTGCCGCCCTCTTGCAAGAACACAATGAAGTTCTTCACGCTATCGCCTACAACAGCAAGAAGCTGTCCCCTGCGCAGAAGAACTACTCCATACTTTCTAGAACATAGCT
>NC_134781.1:34427478-34442478 GCF_046742065.1 Oratosquilla oratoria | reverse complement strand
TTGTATTCACTCAGAAACAAGAGGAAAACCCCCAGACACAAAATAGAACAACACTACAGAGCTACTCATAGAAATAAACATAGTATTGTGCTAAGGACAAGAGTGATAGAAGTGTGAAAGAAAACCCCAACATCAAAGATAGTTGTAAACTGACTATAACAATTGGAAGGACTTCTGTGGGAACTCTCATTGCAGGTAGAATGTTCAATAAACCTATTTAAGTATTTATTGATACAGGATCTGTAGTCAATGTTATAACTAGCAGTTTTAAACCAGTTGAAACCAGGAGTGAAAGTCTTGAATCCCATCCATTACTCATTTCAAGGAGAAACCGGGAGTCAGTTAGAACATTAGGTAAGGTTGAATAGGTCATCTTATTTAGAAATGAGCATTTGCACATTCCAATGATATTTGTAGAGGAATCTGTTTCCCCAGGAGATTTACTGATAGGATTCGCAACCATGAGAAAAGAGAGCATGGTCATATGTCCTGCTGAGTTAGGGATCTTAGTGAAATCACAGCTAATCCCATTTTTAAATCAACCAGACTTAGAGCCAGTAACAGTAATCAGAGAATCTCTAGAAATAGATAGGAAAGATAACAATGATATTTTAGATAGCGGGGCAGAGCGGTCCAGACCAACAGAAAATAAAGTCTCATATAGTGAGCTTAAATCAGATGTTCAAGAAATCCCAGAATTTACTAATTCATCAACTTCAAACGAACTTTTGCTAACTGTAGAAGGTGGCGTAATAAAATTGACATTATTACACTCCAGAGCAATTAACAGGGTTGGAGTACCGTTGTAAGGAGTCACTGTAGACTCTGAAATTCTAACCACCCCAGAATCAATTAGAATAAAAGGTTTAAAATTGGACTCAGGGATATATAAGACAAATAAGAACATGATAGATATATTAGTGATTAGTACTTTGAATAAAGACATTGTCTTAAGAAAAGGTACACAAATAGGATATTTTCAAGTTTGTACAAAATCCATTAAGATTTTAAATGAGAGTACTGAGGAGGTGGAATCACCAATTTCATCAATTTGTTCAATTCAGGAAGAAAAATATTTGGGAGAGAAATACAAGAATCAACGAGAACCTACTAGTTGTCCTGAGTTGGATGAAAGCTTAGTTGCTTTGCTCTTGAAGTACAATAAAACAATTCCTTTGTCAGGGGACGCCCTGGGCTAAACAACTGTTTTAAAACAAATTAAAACCAGAGACTCAGCCTATCTATATACCTGCCGACAGATTACTAAATTCTAAACTAGCCATTGTAGATAAATTGATCACTGAGATGTTATCGCAGGACATTATTAAACATAGCAAAAGTGAATAGAACTTCCCTCTGATTCTGGTGCTAAAATCAGATGGTACCATGCGTCCAGTTATTGATTATAGGGAATTGAATAAGCAGACCATACCCGACCGATTAGAAGTTTAGGAACTGAGAATTTGTATTTTAGCACTACAGATATCAAGTCTGCGTTCTAGCAGATCGAGTTGCATGAAAACTCACGAGAATTCACAGCATTTTCTACTCCAACGGGACAATATGAGTTCAAACGAATGTCAATTGGGTTTATATAATAGTCCATTAACTTACATGAGATTAATGAATAAAGTTCTAGATGGGTTGTTAGGAAACACTGCCAGTGTATTTCTAGATGATATTGTAATAGTTTCCCAAACATTGGCTGAGCACTTTAAGAAATTAGATTTTGTTTTCTCAAGGCTAGTTGAAGCAGGATTGAAAATGAAACTTGAAAATATAAGTTTTTGCATGAGATTAGTGTGGTAGATAAATCATTGAAAGTGAAACTTGAAAATGTAAGTTTTTGCAGGACAGTATTATTTATTTGGGACATAGAATAGACAGGCATGGACTTAGTACAGTAAATTCAAAGGTTGAAGCTGTAACGAATTATCTAGTTCCAAGCAATGTAGAAAAAAAATTAGAAGTTTCTTGGGATTGACAGGATATTATAGGAAATTCATCCAAGGATATGCAGACATAGCTAATCCATTAAGTTCTTTGTTGAGGAAAGACTCAAAACTCATTTGGGGACCTCCACAACAGCAAGCTTTTGACAAGTTGAAAGATAAACTTACGAGTTCTCCATTTCTCATATTTCCAGACTATGATAAGGAATTCATTCTTTGTGCTGATGCGTCTGACATAGGGTCAGGAGGTATACTGATGCAAGAGAAAAATGAAACTTTAAAACCAATAGCTTACACATCTAGACTTTATAATAGTGCAGAGAGAAACTACTCTATAACAGAAAGAGAAACCTTACCAATGATATATTCGTCAGAAAGTTTTAGAGATATAATACTTGGATATCCAATCAGAGTGTAGACTGATCATACAGCTATTCAGAACTTGTTTAAGCATAAGAACCCTAGGAGCAGACTAGCCAGAGAAACGATAAGGCATGGGAATCAGTAGCACAGTATTTGATGAACCCAAAAGGAAATCCTCCAAAACTACTCCAAGGGTATTAGAGGAATTTTATTTGATTAATGGACTTTTGTATAGAAAAACAGTTGTAAGTGGGAAAGATATTTCTAGAGGCCCAGTGAATCAGTTGGTAATACAGCAAACTCTTGTACAAGAGGTATTGAAGTTATTACATGATAGTGATTAGTTCACATGCAGGAAAAGATCAAACTTATAGACATGTACAACTTAAATACTTTCGGCCTGGTATGAAGAAAGATACATATGATTATATAGAAAATTGTTTGAAATGTGTTAAGGTGAAAGGAAATACACCAAACCCTACGCCTATGTTATCACATCCCATCCCGCAGAAACCTTGGAAAAGAGTTCATATAGATATATTAACTATGTCTGAAAATGGATATAAATATGTATTTGTTGCTTTTGATTATCTTTCAAGATTTTGTATTTCACAACACATTCCAAATAAGAAAGCTGAATTAATTACTTCAGTAATTTATGATCAGATAATCTGTAATTTCACTATACCTAAGATCTTAGTTTCAGATAATGGAACTGAATTTAATAAAAAAAATCACGGAAGAATTATGTAGGTTATTTAACAATCATAAAGTCAACATATTAGTAAATCCTCAGAGCAATGGAGTTGTAGAGAGGTTAAATAAGAAAACTAGTAAAACTTTGGATACTTGGATTCCTTGTGTTAAATGTATCCTAAACAACCAAATAAACACAGCTACAAGAGAAATATCCCCATTTTATTATTTTTGGGGAGGACAAAATTATTCTATATGAAATCTTGATTGCAGAGCAGAAACCTGTGTATAATATAGATGATTACATCTCAAATAGGATACATACATTTCAAGCTATACATCAAAGAGCTAGGGAGCACTTGCAGGAGTATACACAAGAGATGAAAGAGCAACAACACAAAATAGCACATAAAATGGAATAAAAAATAGAAGATTTAGTCATGGTCAAATTATATACACCTCATAATAAACTTTCACCGAGGTACTCAGGTCCATATAGGATAGTCGATTTTGCCGGTGGAAATAGATACAAGATCTTACACTTAGAAACTAGGGAAGTGTCAATTAGACATACAGAGGAAATCAAGAAGGTTAAGATAAATTTTGATGAGGAGGATACATGTGACACTGATATTAAATATTCTCAAAGTATTAGTGTGGTAAA
The DNA here is from genome assembly GCF_046742065.1 of Oratosquilla oratoria. Classification (NCBI taxonomy): domain Eukaryota; kingdom Metazoa; phylum Arthropoda; class Malacostraca; order Stomatopoda; family Squillidae; genus Oratosquilla; species Oratosquilla oratoria. Next base: position 34,438,803 of record NC_134781.1, on the reverse strand, counting down.
TAAATCATTGAGAACAAAGAAGTATATGGTGTATGTTGATAATATCATATGTAAATCGCTCATTAATCTTGATCATTTTTACAGTTAGTTCTGGATTTATGATATTGTTGATATGTATGGTGCATGCCTGTGATGGGAGACCTGAACTACTGGAACTTTGGCGTGTCAGACAGATGTGCTACCTGGAGCCTTGGTCAGTCATGAAGACCTGGAGCCTTGGTCAGTCATAAAGACTTGGAATCTTGCCAAAATATAAGGACAGTGCCAATAAGTATTGAACTATGTTTTCTTTTGTGAAGCACTGAAAATTATTATGCAGCTTCACTAGTATGTGTTTTAGACAAAAAGTGAAATAAGCGTGTGTGAAACCAATGTGAAATCATGCATTGACATTCTACTATTACTAACATCTTTAATACTGTGTATATAACTGTTGTAGCATATCTCATTGATACACAATTCACCATCTTTGGAAACGTGAAAACATTCTCCATTGAGACCTAACACAAACAATTGTTCTAATAATGTCTTATTTTATTTGTTGCTATTCTTAGTCAGATTTCACAGTCAGAAGGAAGAAGACATTAAATACTGTTTGACAGTTTTTTTTGTTTTTTTTTGTACAGAGTGATAGAACTTGACTAATTCAGATGATCGGAAGCAAAGGGACCTTCCTACAGAAGAATATTGTGAGTGACTATCATACATAAAGACAGTGGTGAAAGGGGACCATAGAAGAGAACAGTAGACGGACCAGTAAACAATGTTAAAAACAGAGGTAACAGTGTGTGTGTGTGTGTGTGTGTGTGTGTGTGTGTGTGTGTGTGTGTGTGTGTGTGTGTGTGTGTGTGTGTGTGTGTGTGTGTGTGTGTGTGTGTGTGTGTGTGTGTGTGTGTGTGTGTGTGTGTGTGTGTGTGTGTGTGTATTTACCTAGTTGTATTTTGTGGAAAGGGGAGCTACGCTCGTGAGGTCCCGCCTTTGTATCTCGCAGTGTCTAGTTTGCTCTTAAACTCATGAATGGTTTTTGTGCACACTATTTCTTTGTCCAGTTTGTTCCAAGTGTCCACCACTCTATGTGGAAAACTGTTTTTCTTCAGATCTCTTCTGTAGCTATGATTTTTTATTTTCTTTCCATGTCCTCTTGTGCTTCTCTTGTCCCAGTTTAACAAGTCCTCTCTATCGAGTATTTCTGTGCCCTTTATGATTTTGTAGATGGTCAGTAGGTCACCTCTCTCTCTTCTTAGTTCCAGTTTCAGTAACTCCAGTTTAGCCAATCTCTCCTCATTGAAAGTTTGCAATTGCAAAGTGTGTGTGTGTGTGTGTGTGTGTGTGTGTGTGTGTGTGTGTGTGTGTGTGTGTGTGTGTGTGTGTGTGTGTGTGTGTGTGTGTGTGTGTGTGTGTGTGTGTGTGTGTGTGTGCGTGTGTGTATTCACTTGGTCTTTGGATCACGTGTTGGACTCGTGATCGACAGCTATTTCCCTCCTGGAAGAGAGCTCAGAGCTCGTAGGTCCGATCTATGGGTAATGCTATGACCTTACACACACACACACACCCAACTCCCCGCCCACGAGAGTCAGAGTAACGACCCGAAGCGCAGCTGTACCGAAATAATTTCGGCCCTGGGCAGGATTCGAACCAAGCACTACGCGCACCACCATGCTCGTAGTTCATCGCTCTACCAACTGCGCCACCGAGTCGTGTACTGCGCCACCGAGTCGTGTGTGTGTGTGTGTGTGTGTGTGTGTGTGTGTGTGTGTGTGTGTGTGTGTGTGTGTGTGTGTGTGTGTGTGTGTGTGTGTGTGTGTGTGTGTGTGTGTGTGTGTGTGTGTGTGTGTGTGTGTGTGTATTCACCTCGGATCTGCTGCAGTCTCTGTCGAGACAGCCAGACACCACCCTACGGCAGTGAGCTCAGAGCTCATTATTTGCCGATCTCTGGGTAGGTCTGAGACCACTCACACACCACACACCGGGACAGCAAGGTCACAACTCCTTGACAAACGTCCCGTACCTACTCACTGCTAGGTGAACAGGGGTTACACGTGAAAGGAGACAAACCCAACTTATCTCCGCCCGGCCGGGGAATCGAATCCCGGTTCTCTGGCTTGTGAGGCCAGTGGTTTACCAATCCGCCACCGAGCCGTGTGTGTGTGTGTGTGTGTGTGTGTGTGTGTGTGTGTGTGTGTGTGTGTGTGTGTGTGTGTGTGTGTGTGTGTGTGTGTGTGTGTGTGTGTGTGTGTGTGTGTGTGTGTGTGTGTGTGTGTGTGTGTGTGTGTGTGTGTGTGTGTGTGTGTGTGTGTGTGTGTGTGTGTGTGTGTGTGTGTGTGTGTGTGTGTGCAGATTCTTTTGTATTAAAGGACCGTAGAAAGTGCCAAGTGTAGAGCATAATTCATAATTTGTGAATATTTCATTTATGGTAGTAGATACCTGATAGATCAGAAAAATGTTGAAAGCATTGAGACAATGAATGGCCAATAGCTGTAGTACTAGTGGTAATGATAATATTAATATTAATCATGGTAGTGATAATAACAATAATAATAATGATAATAATAATAATAATAACAATAATAATAATAATAATGATAATAATGATAATAATGATAATAATAATAATAATAATAATAATAATAATAATAATAATAATAATAATAATAATAATAATAATAATAATAATAATAATAATAATAATAATAATAATAATAATAATAATAATAATAGTAATAATAGTAATAATAATAATAATAATAATAATAATAATAATAATAATAATAATAATAATAATAATAATAATAATAATAATAATAATAACAATAATAATAATAATAATAATAATAATAGTAATAATAATGATAATAATAATGATAATAATAATGATAATAATAATAATAATAATAATAGTAGTAGTAGTAGTAGTAGTGTTGGTCACTATAAGTTGTTCTGCAGACAAACCCAGTAGGAGTTCTTCATTGGCGTTACAGTTCCCGATACTGTGGTGACCGATGATTCCCTCCCATAGGCGATGGTCCTTGCCTACTCGGGCATTAAAGTCGCCCAGCACAACAAGCTTGTCGTTGGCGGGCACTCTCTGGATGGTGTGGTCGAGCTGGGTGTAGAATGCAGCTTTGTCTTCGTCGGGTGAGGTCAGAGTTGGGGCGTAGACGGAAATCAGGGTGATGTGTCTGTCCCGCGTGATGGGAATGCGGACTGTCATCAGGCGCTCACTGATGGCCTTGGGGGCGAGGTTGTGCTGTTGTACAACCTGGGGACAGATTACAAATCCGACACCATGTATGCGCGGCTCCTCGGGGGCTTTCCCTTTCCAAAAGATGGTGTATCCCGTTCCGGCTTCCCTGATGTTGCCCTCTTCGGGTAGTCTGGTCTCGCTGAGGGCCGCCACATCAATGTTGAAGCGGGCGAGCTCCTTGCAAACGAGAGCTGTACGTCGTTCCGGGCGGTTAGTGTTTGCCACGTCTGGAGGGTGTGAATATTCCATGCACCAGTGGTTAAAATATTTCTGTTGTTGCGACCGCTTTAGTGGGATGTCCGCCAACCGCGGTAAGCTGACCAGACGTGTTTTCCGTGACCGATGTTTACCCCACCTTTTCTAGGGGCCTCCCCATGCGGGCTGGCTGCAGTGGTCCTTAATAGGCCAGCCTAGTCACGGGTCCAGCTGCCGAGCTCTGGTGTCACGGAAAAAGTAATCAAAGAGCGACCATCTTAGACCCGCCGCCCGAGTGCAGTCGCGGGCTGAAGGCTTCCAGCTTTCCAGGCTTGCCCCCGTCACCCGCGGTACCATCGCCTCTGGACTTGATGGTGTGATGACGATGAGGTGAAGAGAGGAGGGAGGAATGACAGAATGCCAATCGCTGGGGATGTTGTTTTGGGTGGTCGTGGCTGCGCGACGGCCACGCACACTCACTTGGCCCACATCTTTTTCACCGCAGCTCAAGAAGGATGAGACAGGCAGCCTCCACGATGCAGGTTGCACCGGACTGCCGGGTTCTTGGTCCACCGAGGCCCGCCTTGCCGCCTGCCCGACAGGCGTTGCCCTCTTCCGCCGGCGCTAGTTCGCTCCGCCGTTGGGGTCTTGTTGGTTTTATTTCGGATTTTTCCTTCTCATAGCCTTTGCCTAAAGAGGCAGAAACCTACAAGGCAGTAGGGGGCGGGGTCTGATTATACCGTCTAACCACTTGGTCACTTGCATGCATTCTGTAAGAAACGGGGGGGACCACGGGAAGGTAGCATGCAAGCAGTTAGGAGGCAGAGGCTGTAGAGGGGTTAAGACAAGCTTAGCCTATGTCGCATGCACTCCAATCACCCCCCAATATTGATAATAATAATAATAATGATAATAGTGATAATAATAATAAAATGATAATGATAATGATGATAATGATGATAATGATAATGAAGATAATGATAATGATATTGATAGTAATGATAATGATAATAATGATAATCATTATGAAAATGAGGAGGAGGAGGAGGAGGATAATGATACATACATACATACATACATATACCAAGGCTTTTTTCCCCTTACAAGGGGGGTAGCCAAAAAGAAAAAGGCATAAAATCATTCCCACCCATTCCATCCCTGAATACACTCCACACCCCTCCACCCTCCCTCTTATCTTAGCACCTCCTGAAAGACGGGTCATCCCTGCACCTTGTCCACTGCCCTGGGTCAGAAGCAGTGTCGCAAGACACAGCACATCCACAGCAAAGCCGCTTCATTAAATCGGTGACCCCCCCCTCTCCGTCCCCCCATTGCATAAAATGAGAGGACGGGGAGAAATCCCTTCGGGCTGCGTCAAATTTTGCTCACACATACTACCTCACCCCCCATCCACCCGCCCATTCCACCTCATGCAATCACAAACATCATCCATATACAACCATTCTCCATTCACCCCTGTCTTCTGTCCTCTCCCGTCCTTCCTCGACAGACATTCCCCTCTTCCCCAAAGCCCCCTTCACCCCATCCATCCACCTCATCCTAGGACGTCCCCTCATGTTCACTTCCTCCACATCTGCCTTCCACACCTCTTTTATTAGTCTTTTTCCACTCATTCTTTCCATGTGTCCAAACCATCCTAATATTCTTTCATCAACCCTATCTCCCAGCTCCTTTTCCACTCCTGTTCTCCCCGTCTGGGGTATCCCCGTCTGGGGTATTGGCTGCTTGTTATTGTGGCAAAGTAGCATGCAGTTGATACTTTAGGGTCTATATGGGGTGCCCCTATGGACCAGAGCCACACATCATTTTGTCTATGATAGAGGAAAACTCTGTTCATAGAGAAATGATGACACTTTTATACTACGACTGTCCCTCCGTTATGCTGTCCTCCAACCCCTTGTTGCTGTCCTGTACCATTTCTCTGAGTATTCCTTTTCTGTGATGGGGGAATTCCCTGTGGTGAGGAAAAAGAATACTGCCACCAAATATTCCCACTTGGATCGTAAGAGGCGAGAAGAAAGGGACGGGGATTGGGACTAGGCATCCTTCTCCTTGTAGCCCCACAGGGGGAAATTCCTAAAGGGAAAAAAAAAAAAAAAAAAAAAAGAGGAGGATAATGATAATAATCATAAAATAAATATTGATGGTGATGGTAATAATAATGATAATAACAATAACAATGATAATAACAATGATAATATTAACGATAATAACAACAATAACTAGATACAGACCATTCCCAATTTCCCTGTTGTTAGTCCGCCGCCGTAACCAGAACACACACTCACACACACATGCACACACGCATGCAGCAAAAATTACATAAACGTATGATTCTAAAAATAAGTCAAAATTACAAGGAAATGGCCAACTAAGGCCGAGCGATTTTGTCTTATTAGGACGTCTTCAGAATACAGAATAACCAGGAGTAGCCTACCTATGCAGAGAGGAACTGTTGAGGAACCATGTAGTACACGAGAGATCTTATGCCTACGTGACCTAATTTACCAAGGTCTTGGATCACGTGTTGGACTCGTGATCAACAGCCATCATCCTCACGAATGAGAACTCAGAGCTCATGCATGTCCGACCAATGGGTAATGCTGTGACCTTATACACACACACACACATACACACACACACACACACACCCACACACACAAACACACACACACACACACACACACACATACACACACACACACGCGCGCGCGCGCGCACGCACAACTCTCCGCCATTGACAGTTGGAGTGCCGGTTCGCAGTGCAACGATGCTGAAATTGTTTCAATCCTGGGCGGGAATCGAACTCCGACTGCTGGATTATGGGTCGCGAACGGTACAACTGCATCGTTCTAAATTATCTAATCATCTATTATCTAATTATTATCTAAATTATCTAATTTGCACGAGTCACGGCTTAGATTTAGTGTTATTCAACGTCTTCATAGGTTAGTGAAGCTTTCAGGCCCTGAGTGTGTGTGTGTGTGTGTGTGTGTGTGTGTGTGTGTGTGTGTGTGTGTGTGTGTGTGTGTGTGTGTGTGTGTGTGTGTGTGTGTGTGTGTGTGTGTGTGTGTGTGTGTGTGTGTGTGTGTGTGTGTGTGTGTGTATGCGTGTACGTGCGTGCACGTGTGTATGTGCGTGTGCATGTGTATGTGTGTGTATGCATGTCCGTATGCACGCCTGCATGTGTGATACACCATTGTCTTGGATCACGTGTTGGACTCGTGATCGACAGATATTTACATCCCGGATGAGAGCTCAGAGGTTATATATGACCGATATATTGGTAATGCGGTGACTTTACACGCACAAACACACCCAACTCCCCGCCTACGAGAGTTGGAATAACGACTCGCAGCGTAGCGACACTGAAATTATTTCAGGCCTGGGCGGGATTCAAACCCGGACCGCCCTAATGGCGGCCGGGAATTCTACCACTGCGCCATCGTGTCGTGTGTGTGTGTGTGTGTGTGTGTGTGTGTGTGTGTGTGTGTGTGTGTGTGTGTGTGTGTGTGTGTGTGTGTGTGTGTGTGTGTGTGTGTGTGTGTGTGTGTTTACCTAGTTGTATTTTACGGGACGAGAGCTATGCTCGTAGTAACCCGTTTTCGTATCTCTCCGCATCCAGTTTATTCTTAAAATCGTGTATAGTTTTGGCACTCACTGTTTCTCCGTTTAGTTTGTTCCAGATATCAATCACTCTATGTGGGAAGCTATTCTTTTTCAGGTCTCTTCTGTAACTGTCCTTCTTTAGCTTCTTTTCGTGTCCTCTTGTTTCTCTTCTGTCCCATTTTAATAAGTCATCTCTATCGAGAATTTCCATCCCTTTCATAATTCTGTAAATGGTCAACAAATCACTTCTTTCTCTTTTCTGTTCCAATGTTGATAGATGTAATTTCTCCAATCTTTGTTCGTATGTCAAATTTGATATTGTAGGTGCCATTTTTGTCACTGCTCTTTGGATTCTTTCTAATTTTCTTATGTTTTTTTTTGTGTTATGTGTGTGTATGTGTGTGTGTGTGTGTGTGTGTGTGTGTGTGTGTGTGTGTGTGTGTGTGTGTGTGTGTGTGTGTGTGTGTGTGTGTGTGTGTGTGTGTGTGTGTGTGTGTGTGTGTGTCTGCCTGTGTGTGTGTGTGTGTCTGTGTGTGTGTATTTACCTAGTTGTATTATACGGGAAGGGAGCTTTGCTCGTGCTGACCCGTCTTTGTATCTCTCAGCATCAAGTTATTTTATTTTTTTTCTTAAAATCTTGAATAATGTTTGAATAGTGTTCCAAGTATCTATCACTCTATATGGAAAGCTTTATTTTCAGATCCCTTCTGCATTTTTTTTTTCTTTTCGTGTCCTCTTGTTTTTCCATTGTCCCATTTCAATAAATAATTCTTATCTAAGATTTCCATTCACTTCATAATTCTATAGATAGTTAGTAGGTCTCCTCTTTCCCTTCTTTGTTCCAGAGTTGGTAATTCTACTTTGGACAGTCTTTGTTCATATGCCATTTTGGAAAGAGTTGGTGCCAGTTTTGTTGTTGCTCTTTGTATTCTTTCTATTTTTTTTTTTTTTTTTTTTTTTTTATTCTTTTTGGTAGTGGGTGTCCATAGTGTTGCTGCGTAATGGAGTTTTGGTCTCATTAGTGTAGTTTTTTTTTTATAATTTCCTCGTCCAAATAGGCAAATGCCACTTTTATTGACCTCAATAAATTCTAGGTTTCTTTGACTATTTTATTAATATGCTTATCCGGTGTCAAGTCTTTGCTGATCATCACTCCAAGGTATTTTTCTGAGTTTATTTTTTTTTAACCTCTTCTTCACCAATTTTATAATCTCTCGATATTCTGTTTTTACTTTTTCCAAATTTCATTATACTACATTTTTGATATTGAATTTCACTTACCACTTTTGAGTCTATTTCCAGATCTTGTCCAAGTCTTGTTGTAATGAGTTGCAATCCTCCTCAGTTTTTACTTTCTTTGGTATTTTTGTGTCGTCTGCAAAGAAATTCATGTAACACTCTACTCCTTCATCCATGTCATGTTTATGGCAAACATGATCGGGGCCAGTACTGATCTCTGCGGAACACCACTTTCCATTTCTTCCCAATTTGAGAATTTATCACTAATTACTACTTTCATTTTCCTCCCAGTCAGGAAGTCTTTCATCCATTCCAATAATTTTCCTCTGATACCAACTATTGACTCTATCTTCCTCATTAGATTATTGTGCGGTACCTTATCAAATGCCTTTTGTAGGTCCAAAAAGGCACAGTCTGCCCAACCATCTCTCTCTTGTATTATGTCTATTAATCTTGAGTAGAAGCAGATCAAGTTTATTGTACATAATCTTCCTTGTCTGAATCCAAATTGATTTGGATTCAGTATAGTTTTTTCTTCCAAATGTTTAACCCATCTATTTTTGATGACCTTTTCGCAAATTTTTGCTACTGTGCTTGGCAGGGAGACCGGTCTGTAATTTGATGGGTCTTCCTTGTTTCCTCCCTTATAAATCGGTACAATGTTTGCATTCTTCCAGTCCTGTGGCACTTTTCCTTCTTTAAGTGAGAATTTAATCATATTGTATATTCTATCTGTTAATTCTTCCATGTATTCTTTCAGTATCCAATTTGCAATTCCGTCTGGACCATGTGATTTTCTGGCGTCAAGGGTTTTGATTTGGTCGCTGAATTCTTTCTGTGTTACAATTATTTCTTTCATTGAGGGGGATATCTCTCTCTCTCTCTCTATTTCCTCGCAGTTAGGTAAGTTTTCTATTGTGAATACTGATTTGAAGTGGTTCTTCATAATTTTAGCCATTTCCAGTTCTTCTGTATATTCATATTTGGCACAGCTTTTCTATTTCTTGTTTGTTCTTCAGTTTGCCATTTACATACCTGTAAAATATTTTGGGTTCTTCCTTGCATTTTTCTATTATTTTTTTTTCATAGTTTCTCTTTTTATCTCTACGTATTTTTACATAATCATTTCTTAGTTTGATGTACATTAGCCATTTGCTTGTTTTCTTGTCTCTTTTCCATTTCTTCTAAGTTTTGTCTCTTTTTATCCTTAGCCTCACTACACCTTTTGTTGTATCAGCATTTTATGTATGTTCTTTCCATTTTTTTTGTGGTACGTATTTATTCACTCCCTCACTATAGATTTCTTTTAGTATATTCCATTTCTCTTCCATCCCTGTTTCTTCATTTAGGATTTTTCCCAGTTCGCATTGCGAAAGAATCTTTTCGAGTTTCTCAAAATTTGTTTTGTTATGCATTAGTCTTCCTATTCTATGTTCATCATTCCTGCTTTGATCCATTTGCTCTTTCAGCTCAAGTTCTATTAGTACATGGTCATTCTTTCCTATCGGAGTTTTGTAATCAATTTTATCGACAATATCAGGCTCCGTCGTAAGTAATAAACTCCAGCCTTGATGGTTCTTCACTACCTCTGTTTCTGGTATTTTCCTTTATCCACTGAGTTATTGTGTATTCGATGGTCATGTCGAGCAGGACGTTGCCCCAGAGTTCCTCTCCGCCCTTCACTGTCATTTCCTCCCAACATATTTCTTTTGAATTAAAGTTACCCATAATTACTGTATTTCCTCTGTCCTTCAGTATATTAGTTAATTCATATTTTGTATCTTCTAATATTTTGGAATGATCACTTTCTGTCCAGGACTGTGTTTTGGGGGGCACATACACCACTACAAATTTTCTACTCTTCATATGTTTGCTTTCAACTTGTATCGTAATTGATTCTACATTATTTTTCCTTCAGTTATTTTTGTTACATTTAAATCTTTATTAGTCAAAATTAATACTCCGCCACCCTGTTTATTCTTTCTATTTTTTGTCTAGCAGTTGTATAAACCTAGTTCCACAGTGTTGGGTGGTGGAGTACACTTTAATTTAGTTTCCACTATTCCCATTATGCCTGGTTTTCCTAAGGCTAGATAATCATTAAATTCATTCATTCCTGAAGTTATTCCATCTATATTGGTATAAGCTATTTTTAATTTCCTTTCTCCTCGTCTTTTTCTGTCTCCAATTTTTTTTTTCAGTTGCAGTTCTTTTTTCGTTTTTTTTTTTTTTATTCGCTTCGTTTCTAAGTTCTTTTTCTTTTTCTTTTTCTTCTTCACTAATTCTCTTCTTCTTTTTTATACATACATTCTTGTAGTGTTCACTATTTGCTAATGTCATTGTTCTGGATAGTACTTCCTCAGCAATTGTTTGAGATCTAAGCTTTACTTTCAGTGGCCAGTATTGTTTTTCTTTAGAGTATCTGCCCATCCTATAGGTCTCCTCGATTTCCCTATCCAAACCTGGTCCTTCCGCTTGTAATTCTTTCAGAATTTCCTTAGCGATCTCTTTCTCCTCCTTTTCCCTCTGATATCTAGGTACATCATGCTTCTCTTTAATGCCATAGATTACAATGCATTTTTTTTTTATCCACTGTGTCTCAAACTAAGTTGCCTTTCTCTTTAATTACTTGGATCACCGTTTCCTTGGTATTTTCCTTGACCTGTTGCTCCATTATTTCTTTAATGGATACTTTTTGACATTCCTGTTCAACTTTCCACTATTTCTTTATTTCCTGTAGGTAATTTTTCTTTTATTTTTTCTTCCACCTTTTCAGTCACTGCTTGCATTTGATCTTTTATCTCCTTTTTTAACGCCTCATTCCTATTTGTATCTTCACTTTTCAACCTTTCATTTTCTCCCTTTAGTTTTTTCATTCCTTTTTTGAGTCATCTATCTCCCTATTATTCTCCTCATTGGCTTTCCTTAGCATAGCTACTTCTTTGTACATTATTTTATACTCACTTTTGAGCTCTATTAAATCATCCAAAATGTCATTAATATCTCTATTTCTCATT
>NC_134781.1:34399978-34409978 GCF_046742065.1 Oratosquilla oratoria | reverse complement strand
AATCATCCAAGCAGTGTATTTCAGCCTCTGAGAAAGCAAATAAGATTCTAGGACTGATTGCGCGATCTTTTGATTTCAAAAGTCCATCACTCATTAACAAGCTATATAAATCGTTAGTTCGTCCACATTTGGAATATGCTGTTTCCGTATGGTCACCGAATCTCATTAAAGACATTGACAGACTGGAAAAAGTACAACGGCGAGCCACAAAACTGATTCCAAATATCAAAAATGAATCATACGAAAATCGACTAAAACATATGAATCTGTTTTCCCTAAAAAAGCGTAGACTCAGAGGTGACTTGATACAGGTCTTTAAAATTCTAAAGGGAATTGACAACATCAAAAGTGACCAAATTTTTACATTGAATGAGAATCAGACAAGAAACAATGGTCTCAAACTGTCCGGAAATAGAGTCAATATGGAAGTAGGTAGAAACAACTTTGCCAACCGTGTAGTTAATGAATGGAATAAACTTCCTGCACAGGTAGTGCAATGTAGTTCAGTTCGAAGCTTTAAGAATCATTTAGATAAATACCTAAGTAAGATGCTGTAATGATTATAATTTATCTTATATTATTTGTTTTTGTTTTATCATTTGTCTGTCTGATTTTCATTTATTATTAGTTATATGTCAATTTATTATTATTTACTATTTACCTGTTTGTTTATTATTTAACTATACCTATGCATTTATTTATGTATTTTATTTGTTATTTACATTATCATAGTTTTTATTTATTATTTTATTATTAATATGATTTTGTTTTCGCATCCGACCTAGATATGGATCAAAAGGTCTCCTGTCGGAATGCTCCGCCTTTGTAATCCTTTGTAATGTATATACATATACATATACATATACATATATATACAGTATATATATATATATATACATATATATATATATACATATGTATTCATATGTATATATGTATGTATACATATATGTACAGTATATACATATATATATATATATATATACATATATACATATGCGGAAAAACCACCAAGGAGAAAGGACACAAGAATATAGGCACAGAGTATAAGGTCAGGAAGGGAATCGGGAAAGATATCTGAATAGACGAAAGCGCTTGGTCATCAGATTATCTTTTTCCCTTGGTGGTTTTTCCGCATATTTAGAATGACGAGTTTATGTGATTTCTCATGCATATATATATTACATATGTATATATATATATAATATATATTACATATGTATATATATATATAATATATATTACATATGTGTATATATATATATATATATATATATATATATATATATATATATTGACTATATTATGACAAATAAGATTGAAGGTGAAAGAAGTTGACGAGGAGAAATGGGGGAATTTTACGCCTTAACGTTTCGACCCGCAGAGTCTTGATCACAAAGCTAACAACTCAAACGTAACCGGATATTTTATACACGGACGGGTCATCTTATGGGACGCTTCGGAGAGCTTGCTATTTTATCTGCGTATTCTTTTATTATTGATAAACTTGTGGCTTTTGCTAAACATATAAATCCTTCTCTATGGTTAATGTTGTTATTAGTGTTGATATATGCTGCCTCAATTGTCTTCCTTAGTTTCTTGGATGATCCTTTATTTAATACGGTTGTGTTGTTCCAATCTGGAAGGTGACCATGTTTATCCACATGTATTACTATGGAGTTAGATGTCCTATGGGTTTTTAAGTCATTTGTATGTTCATTTATTCTTTTATTAATTCCGCGACCAGATTCACCAAAATATGAAGAGGGACAGCTTTTACACGGGATTTTATAAACAACGCTGTTTTCGTTAGTGGGATTATTGTCGCTACGTGTTACCAAATGTCCTACTTTGCTACCTGACGTTCTGGCTATTTTGATGCCCGCTTTTAGGAGAAAAGTGTCTAGGTATGAATTAACATTAGAGTTTGGTACTGTGATATATCTGAATCATTATTACATTTATTATCATTCTTATTTTTATTTTCATCTTTACTTTTGTTAATTATTTCTTTGGCTTTCTAATTCAACCTACATAAGAGACCTTTTGGATATTTGAGTTTGATGGAAGTCTCAGTAATATGTTGTAATTCAGGATCTAGAAATTCTTTACTGCATATACGAAATGCTCTGAGGAAGAAACCCATTATAATACCTGTTTTAGTTGTCATCATGTCCTGAGTAGAAGTGTATATAGTCTTCTTTATTGGTGGGTTTCCGGTATACTGAAAATTTCACATTTTTATCTATTCTATGGATAATTGTGTTTAAGAAAGGTAAATTTCCGTTATTTTCATTTTCTGCAGTAAATTGTATATTTTCATTCACACTGTTTAATCTCCTGAGTTTGTTATTAATGTCTGTATCCTTAGGTACAATTACGAGTATGTCATCAACATACCTAAACCATTTACTATTCCTACCCATTATAGTCATGTATTCTTCTGTTTCGAGTATTTCCATGTATAAATTTGCTAACACTGCAGAAAGGGGACTACCCATGGCGAGGCCAGAATGTTGTCTGTATTCAATATTATTAAAAGTGAAAGCGCCAAATCCTACACAAAGAGAAATTAATTCGAGGTAATCTTTTTTTGGTACGGGTAGATCTTCATTTTTCAAATTATTTACTACTCGTTCAACAGCATTTAGAGCGCCTTTTATTGATACTCGAGTATACAAAGAGGTGACATCGTAGCTGGCTAGTTTCTTGTTATTGAAATCTAAAACTTTTAATCTGTTAATTAGATCCGACGAATTTCGTAGATGTGCATCACTAATAGTTCCTAAAGTATTGGATAAAGGTTTAGCTAAATATTTGGCTAACTTATGAGGTGCACTATTGATTCCTGACGTAATGGGGCGCATAGGAATTCCTGTTTTGCGGATCTTAGGCAGGCCGTACATTCTTGGTGGTATAGGTGCTTCTTCAAGTAAGTTTAATAGTTTTTTCCCTTTCTCTGATTTCTTTAATATTTTTCTCGCTTTTGTTGTGAATTTTTCGCCTTCATTTTTTGCGTAACCATTATGCTTTTTCTCGTAAGTTTCACTGTCACTGAGTAAATCTAACATTTTATTATTGTAGTCTTGTTGGTTCATTACTATTATGCCTCCTCCTTTATCTGCACTTGTGATTATAATATTTTTGTCTTTATTTAGGCAAATTAAAGCATTGAGAAATCTTTTTGGAATAACACATTTGTTCTTGTTTGCTAAGGCTTGATAGCATGTGGTAATACCTTGAATAAAACCTTTGTCTACATCATCCATTTTCCATATATAGTTTTTGTTTAGATATTCACTTCACTAAATTTCTTTTTGTGAATTCCGACATCGAATTTCATACCTAACGATAGTGCTTGAGTTTCTGTATCTGAGAGTTGTCTGTCTGAAAGGTTCGTTACTAATTCTGGATTACCCGCATTGTTCCAATCACTATTTTCACATAACTGTTTTAATTTTAGCTCTAATTTCTTACTGTGTTCTTCTCTTTGTTTATGAAGTCTATTCGAAAGCCATCGCGGTATTGGTATCTCACTTGTTTCACTACATAATGTACTTACTTGGTCTTGTAGATTCTCTATTGCTTCTTCTAAGTAAGCTCTGGCTACATTTCCAAACGGGTGTTTTGTGTTCCGGTTAGGTATGAAATTCGATGTCGGAATTCACAAAAAGAAATTTAGTGAATATCTAAACAAAAACTATATATGGAAAATGGATTATGTAGACAAAGGTTTTATTCAAGGTATTACCACATGCTATCAAGCCTTAGCAAACAAGAACAAATGAGTTATTCCAAAAAGATTTCTCAATGCTTTAATTTGCCTAAGTAAAGACAAAAAAATATATATATACATATATATATATACATATATATATATACATGTATATACATGTATAAATATATATATATATATATATATATATATATATATATATATATATATATATATATATATTCGTAAATAGCTGGAGTCCAGGAACCATTTTTTATGGGAGAAAGTATACGCTGGACTCGTCCAGCGTATACTTTCTCCCATAAAATATATATATATAGGTATATATATATATATATATATATATATTACGTATATATACAAATACATATATATATATATATATGTATATATATATATGTATGTATATATATGTATATATATATATATATATATATATATATATATATATGTAGGTATGTATGTATATATCTAACTATTAAAAATAAACGCTTTCGAAACCGTGCCCAGATGACGATTCAAGTTTTTGTGGACGTGCCCGGTATAAGGGATTTTTCATGTGCGGTTGTACCCCAATCGTGGTCAAGAACGATCATCGTTGAGCCATGGACGATCATCGTTGAGCCGTGGACGATCATCGTTGAGCCATGGACGATCATCGTTGAACCATTGACGATCATCGTTGGGCCGTGGACGATCATCGTTGAGCCGTGGATGATGATCGTTGAGCAATGGACGAGCATCGTTGAGCAATGGTCGATCATCGTTGAGCCGTGGACGATCATCGTTGAGTCAAGAACGATCATTGTTGAGCCATGGACGTTGTTGAGTCAAGAATGATCATCGTTCAGCCGTGGACGATCATCGTTGAGCTGTGGACGATCATCGTTGAGCCGTGGACGATCATCGTTTTGCAATGGACGCTCATCGTTGAGTCATGGACGATCATCGTTGAGCCCTGAACGATCATCGTTTTGCAATGGACGATCATCGTTGAGCCGTGGACGATCATCGTTGAGTAAAGAACGATCATCGTTAAGCCATGGTGTCGAAGTTCTCGAAGCTGCCGAAGTTCTCGAAGGTGCCGAAGTTCTCGAAGGTGTCGAGGTTCTCGAAGTTCTCGAAAGTGCCGAAATTGTCGAAGGTGCCGAAGTTCTCGAAGGTGCCGAAGTTATCGAAGGTGCCAAAGTTCTCGAAGGCGCCGAAGTTCGCGAAGGTGCCGAAGTTCTCGAAGGCGCCGAAGTTGTCGAAGTGCCGAAGTTCTCGAAGGTGCCGAAGTTCTCGAAGGTGTCGAAGTTCTCGAAGGTGCCGAAGTTCTCGAAGGTGCCGAAGTTCTCGAAGTTGCCGAAGCTCTCGAAGGTGCCGAAGTTCTCGAAAGTGCCGAAGTTCTCGAAAGTGCCGAAGTTCTCGAAGGTCTGGAAGGTCTCGAACTTCTGGAAGGTCTCGAACTTCTGGAAGGTCTCGAACTTCTGGAAGGTCTCGAACTTCTGGAAGGTCTCGAAGATCTCGAAGTTCTTGGTGTTCGTATTTCTTCCGAGGTTGTAGAAAATTTCAAGAAGCACTATTACGCAGGCTACAAAAAATTTGGTGGTAATGGTGGAAGAGGACACAGGCAATACCAGTTGTACTATTTAGAGCGTAGGTTCAAGACATTTAAAAGAAAGTACCCCAATCGTGGTCAAGGTTGGGCGTTGGACACAATGCCTCTGCCCGTAGCAGCTCGGTTGAAAAGACGTAATATGCATTATTGGAAGTAGGTTGCGGATGAAAAGAAAATCAGTAAGATGGAGATCAATATGTCAGCGTCTTTAAAAGGTTTGTTACGGAAAGAGCACCGTGAAAATTTTCCTTCTTTTTACGATGAAAGGGTTAAAGAACCCCGTGATAGTGAAGCCGTCATGAAAAGGTGACAGCGAGATTTCTGGGCTTGGATGACAAAACAAAAAAAGATTGACAAATCCACTATTGACAAAGTTCTCAGAGCACAGTTAACAGAAGAGCGTAAGAAATGCCACCCCGAATATTACGAAAAGTGTAAAAACCGGCAATCTACGACATGCGTCGCGGAGCAATCTATACAACAATTCCAACGTATATTCTTTAGTTTCAACGAGATGTTACGCAATTCACCAACATACGAGTACAGTGATAGTACAATAGATGACCTGGAACCGTATAGCGGGGATATTTCTTCCGAGGTTGTAGAAAATTTCAAGAAGCACTATTACGCGGGCTACAAAAATGTTTGTGGTAATGGTGGAAGAGGACACAGGCAATACCTTTGTACTACTTAGAGCGTAGGTTGAAGACATTTAAAGGAAACGTCCGAAAAAACGTGTTCGCTATGAAGAATGTAAGGCGCCAGCAAGAAAAGAAGAGGGAGTAAAGGAAAGTAGAGTTGAGAAGAGACCTGAAAAAGATCCAAAAAGAGAAAAAACAATTACAAGCGGAAAAGAATGAAGTGGATAATAAGCTGCGGAAAACAATGTTAGAGAAAATGAAAAATAATTAATCGGAATACATCTCCCAACAAAAGAAGTGGATGGGTGGGTCGGAGTGTTCACCAAAGGAATTGAAGAACTACACAGAGAAGGAAAACCGTGTTCTCACTGAAATGAGGAACCAACGTACAGTAATCGCCAAAAAGAAGACAGCTGAGGAAAGTAATCCGCGTGGGCATGCGCATGAGAATGTGAAGGGATCGTTACGCGAAGTAGACAAAGAAGTGAAACTAAATGATATAGGGGTTTTGGGGGGCAGAAAGTTTATGCAATGCGCTGCTGTGGAAAAATGAGCTCCAGACAATATGTAGTAACCAGGGGCAGACGCCACTCACTGTACCAACCGAGATAAAGGATAAGGTACTCAAAGATCTGTACAAGGGAAAGTCGCCGCTCTAAACGTTTTTTTTTTTTTCAATAATTTAGTGGGGTTGAATAATATGTTCTCATTTACGTCTTTCTCGACTTCCAAAAAGTTGGAAAATGCAGCAGAGTCAGTGATGTCTTACAAGATTCAGGGTAGGATATATCATAGGTTGTTCACGTTGGATGCTCAGAAAATAATTCAATCTTCACCGTTTCCAGGGGCGCCGGAACGGAGAAATGATAATTCGTATTTGGACCTATACTTTTATTATGACAGAGACCAACAATTAAAGATTAGAAGTGCCCGTGTAACACGAAAGCGAAGCGAGCGATCCGCGCAGCGGGTCTTGCCGAAGGCCAAGCACCCCTGGCGTAAGCCAGGTGCTTGTATATATATTATATATATATATATATATATATATATATATTATATATATGTATATATTTTATAATATATACATGTGTGTGTGTGTGTGTGTGTGTGTGTGTGTGTGTGTGTGTGTGTGTGTGTGTGTGTGTGTGTGTGTGTGTGTGTATATACATACACACACACACATATATATATATATATATGTATGTATATATATACACACATATTTATACATATATATGTATATATATGAATATATGTATATATATATACATATATATATCTATATATACATATATATACAAGTATATAGATATGTATTATACATATATATATATATATATATATATATATATATATATATATATATATACATATATATGTTTCTGCCCCATACAGTACTGTTGGCACAATCACTCCTTCATACAGTCTCCTCTTAGCATCCATTCCCAAATGTCTATTCCTCATTACACTCTTCAATCCACCAAGGCATTCTCTCAATCTACATTCTACCTCCACCTCCACTCCACCTTTTCCTGCCACATTTGCACACAAGTATCTAAAACTATCCACTTCCTCCAGTCGCTCTCCCTTAATGCTCACTTCCAGTCTACTGCCACTTTCACCGCTTGTACATCTCATCACCTTATTTTTACCCACATTTATCCTTAGCTTTCTTCTATCACATACTCTCCCAAACTCTGTCACCAACTTCCTCGGTCCCTACTCCGATCCTGCCACAAGCACAGTGTCGTCAGCAAACAAGAGCTGGCTCACCTCCCACTTTTCTCCATTTTCTTTAACCATCTCCAATCCCTGACCCACTACCCTTGCATTTACCTCTCGCACTACCCCATCCATGTATAAGTTCAACAGCCAGGGCGACATAACGCACCCTTGACGAAGTCCCACCTTTACCTCGAACCACTCACTCTCTCCATTTCTAATCCTAACACAAGCTCTACTACTCTCATAAAAACTCTTGACAGCTCCTAGAAGCTTTCTTCCTATCCCATATATCTGCATGACCTCCCAAAGTGCCTTTCTGTCTACCCTATCGTAAGCCTTTTCCATATTCATAAAAGCCCAAAAAACATCCTTCCCTTTCCTATAGCTTTCTCACATATTTGTCTTACAACAAAGATCTGATCTACACAACCTCTACCCGTCCTAAATCCACACTGTTCCTCACCAATTACTCCCTCTCTTCCTCTCCTAATCCTCTCAATCAAGATCCTCCCATAAGCCTTCCCAACTACACTTAACAAGCTAATCCCTCTGAAGCTACTACATTCGCACTTGTCCCCTTTTCCCTTGTAAAGTGGAACTATACAGGCACTCCTCCAGTCCTCCGGCACTCTACCCTCTCTCCAGCAAACATTAAATAACCTCACCAGCCAGTTCACCATCACTGAACCTCCTTTTTTTAGACATTCTGCATGGCATCCATCCAGACCAGGTGCCTTACCTGCTTTCATCATCTTAACAACTGCCTTCACTTCATCCTTCCTTATTTCTCCTCCATTTTCCTCACTCATCACGATCATTTTCTTAGCATTTCCCACTGCAACTATCTTTCCCTCCCTATCCTCCTTCACATTTAGCAACTCCCTAGAATATTCTGCCCATCTTCCCCTTACTGCCTTCTCTTCCATTATCATCTCTCCATCTGTACCTTTTACCTTTTCTTCTCTACTTGATTCGCCTCCTCTTCCTCTCTTAATTTCTTTCCAAAACATCTTTTTATTACTTTCAAAATTTTCTGTCATACTCTTACCCCACTTCACATCTGCTCTCCTCTTTGCCTCCTTTACCTTTTGCTTTACTTCTCTTTTCTTTTCTTTGTATCTCTCATATGACCACCTCGTCCTATTTTGTAACCAATCTGTGAAAGCTCGCTTCTTCTCTTCTACAACCTTCTTTGTTTCCTCATCCCACCATTCACTACTCTTCCTTCTATTTCCTCCCGCCCTCCTTGTTCCAAACACCATCTTGGCACACTTTGTGACTCCCTCCTTGAACCATCCCCATTCCTCCTCCACACCTAGCTCTACTCTATCCTTCACTCCCTCCCACTCCTCCTTCAGCTTCTTCTTGTACTCCTTCTCCTTTTCCTTTTCATTTAAAGAGTTCACTCTAAGCACCTCCCTACCTTTTGTCCCTTTCCTCTTTCTCCATCTATCCTCCACTCTCAACTTACCTTTCACCAAAAAATGATCTGATATTCCCCCACCCTCTCCCCTTAGCACATGCACATCCTTAACTCTTCCTATCATAGTCCTATTTACCACTACATAATCCATCAACGCTGTATCTACCACCCTGTGTCTGAGAAGTATGATGGGGGTTACTAGGCTAGATAGAGTAAGAAATGAGGAGGTGAGGAGAAGAACGGGGGTGGAAAGGGAGTTGGGAGATAGGGTTGATGAAAGAGTATTAGGATGGTTTGGACACATGGAAAGAATGAGTGAAGAAAGACTAATAAAAGAGGTATGGAAGGCAGATGTGGAGGGAGTGAACATGAGGGGACGTCCTAGGATGAGGTGGATGGATGAGGTGAAGGGGGCTTTGGGGAGGAGGGGAATCTCTGTTGAGGAAGGACGGGAGAGGACAGAAGAAAGGGGTGAATGGAGAATGGTTGTATATGGATAATGTTGTGATGCATGAGGTGGAATGGGCGGGAGGATGGGGGGAGAGGTAGTACAGTATGTGTGAGCAAAATTTGACGCAGCTCGAAGTGATTTCTCCCCGTCTTCTCCTTTTATGCATGGGGAGACGGAGATGGGGGTCGCCGATTTAATGAAGCGGCCTTCCTGTGGATGTGCTGTGTCTTGTGACACTACTTCTGACCCAGGGCAGTGGGCAAGGTGCACGGATGACCCGTCATCCAGGAGGTGCTAAGATAAGAGGGAGGGTGGAGGGGTGTGGAGTGTATTCAGGGATGGAATGGGTTGGGAATGATTTTATGCCTTTTCCTTTTTGGCTACCTCCCTTGTAAGGGGGAAAAAGCCTTGGTATATGTATGTA
>NC_134781.1:34379978-34397478 GCF_046742065.1 Oratosquilla oratoria | reverse complement strand
TGCCTCTCTAACCGGAAACATGGATTTTTCGAAAGAAGGCTGCAGATTCTACACCTTCGCAAGGTGGAAACTCGGGAAAAAAGCAACGGAGATCAGAGAGGAACTGTTGCAAGTTTTTTCCGAGTCTACTCCATCACTGGAAACTGTTTCCCGCTGGATTCGAGCTTTCACAGCAGGAAAATTGCAGCTAGAAGATGATCATCGTCCGAGCCGCCCTCGGACATCCGTGACCGAAGCAACGACGGTCCGTGCGCGAGCCATCATTGACGAAGATCCAACTGTTACTCTTCGATTCTTATCCTTGGAGGTTGGTGTCAGTTATGGGAGTGCACATGACATCGTGCATGAACACTTAGGGCTGAGAAAGAAGTGTGCTCGATGGATACCTCATTTGCTTACGGAAGAGCAGAAGAGCGAACGGGTGCGGATTTGTCGTCTATGGCCGGCTGAATTCGAGCCAAATGGTCCGAAACGGTTCTCAGATGTAGCTACCGGAGATGAGTGTTGGATTTCTTTCTTCACCACCAGAGACAAGCAGTCTAACATGGTGTGGTTGAGTGATGAAGAACCTCGACCTCAGATTCTGAAGGAAGGATTTCGCAGCAGGAAGCGCCTTTTCACCATCTTCTTCAATTCACAAGGACCAATGTGTGTGGATGTAATGCCTCAACAGTGTACTATCACAGCCCAGTACTACACTGATCACGTCCTTCCTCGAGTCCTGGAATATCAGGCCAAGACTGCACCAACCCGTCGCCGATCGCGCCTTTTGCTGCACCATGACAATGCTGCCCCCCACAAAGCTCGCCTCACTGTGCAGTTCCTGGAGCAGCAGGGGATCACACTTCTCCCCCACCCACCCTACTTGCCTGACCTTGCTCCCTGTGATTTTTGGTTGTTTCCAAAGATCAAGGGTGCGATCGCAGGGAAGCTGTTTCATCGCATCCAAGATCTGGCGCGAGCAGTCAATTCAGAGCTACGAAGTATATCGGCTTCTGAGTACCGTGAGTGCTTCATGAAGTGGCGAAAGAGGATGGAACGTTGCATAGAGGCAGGAGGGGAGTACTTTGAAGGAATGAAGGCCACTATTTGGATTTACCTCTGTACCGTGAAAATATATGGTATCACTGTCATTACTTTTTGATCACATATATGTATATATATGTATATATATATATTATATATATATGTATATATATAAAAATATATATATATATATATATATATATACATATATATATATATATATATATATGACCTAAGCGGAGTAGGAAACACAGGAGTCTTAGTTTTGAGTTTATTCCTGCCTAGTTTCGCAGGTATGCTTTTTCAAAGTTGACGACATCCTCTTCATTATACACAAAACAAACAACACAAGAAACCTACTGGAACAACTAAATAATGTAGACCAAATAATCTAATTCACAGTAGAGGAAGAAACCAACGGTTCCCTACCTTTCCTAGACACTGTCGTCATCAAATCGAACGACAGCGCTAGGTTAAGGTATACCGTAAACCGAAAAAACAAAGACGACTTCATCCACTATCTGAGTGCACATGACGAAAAGACCTAATCAGGAGTTGTCATTGGGTTTTATCTTAGGGCACTTAGAACATGCAGCGAAGAGTATTTACAAGAAGAAATTGAATACATCACCGCTGCATTCAGGAACCTAAGGTACCCAGAGGGCATATTAGGGACATCACTACGGAAAGCCATTAAAATCAGACAGAGGAGAGAAAGTGAAGAGATGACAGATTTACGATACCTTGTGGTTCCAAACTCTGGCCTCTCTCACATGCTTTCCAAAACGTTGAGACAGACAGGACTTATCATAGTAAATGACACAGGGAAGAAAATAGGACACTTGATCACAAACAAAACCAAGACGAACCGTGACAATAGCATCGTATACAAAATTCCCTGCAATGGATGCGACAGTGCATACTGCGGAGAGACATACAGAGGACTTAACAACAAACTCAGGGAACACAAAGCGAACATTAGACATCACCGAGAAACAAACGCTCTAGTTAACCACATAGACACAGAGGGACACCTACCAAACTGGGAGGGATCCACCATTCTAGCTAAAGGACTACACAAGAAACAACGGAAAATAATTGAATCACTTTACATTGCCAACCACAAAAACACAAACAAGAGAACTGGTGACTTAAAATGGACAAAATCTACCGCGACACTTGCCCTCCAAGAATGGCTTCCCAGACCCCCCCCGACTCTATGTAAATACCTTTTTTCCACTTCTGCCTACCCTTTCCAGCTTTCCTCCTTTTACTTTGACATTTCTTCTTATACCATGCTACCATACTTTATTTCACATGCTGCCAATTCACGGATCCTCCATTATTTCTACTTTGTTCCTTCACCACTCAATATTTTCATCATTATCCTTACTATTCTCTTCTTTATATTCTTAATATTATTAATCCCTATTTATTTTCAACATTATCATTATCATTATTGTTATTATTATTATCATTATTATTGTTATTATTATCACTATTGTTGTTGTTATTATTGTCATTATTATGTATATATCTATATGCATATATATATATATATATATATATATATATATATATATATATATATGTATGTATGTATGTATGTATGTATGCATTTTTTGTGGGAGGCTTCTTCCTACGTGCTTCTAGGCCACTTGATAATCCGCAAAACTCTTCTTTTTCTCTCACTTTTATACTCATTTCTGAGCTTCCAAATATAAGTATTCCCATCTTCTCTACCCCTCCCTCTTTTTTTTTTTTTTTTTTTTTTTTTTGACAACAAAGAATTTTGGTTTTGGATTTTAGACGCGCATTTTCCTCTTCATTTCCTTTTGCGGCAGGTGCAACATCCCAGCTTGCATTTTACATGACTTTTTTTTTTTAAACACCCACGGTCTGCTGGTTCTTGAATGCGCCACCTTCTCTGCCTCCCTCCTTCTCTCCCTATCTCCCTCCTTTCTCCCTTTTCCCTCTCTCTATTTGTCTTTCTCTTTCTTTATTCCTTCGTCTCTATCCCTGCTTCTATTTCTCTCTCTCTCTCTCTCTCTCTCTCTCTCTCTCTCTCTATATATATATATATATATATATATATATATATATATATATATATATATGTATTTGTACATATTCATTTATATATATTGAAACATTCTCACACGACTACCTTAGTGGGAATAGGAAACACGAGAGTCTTTGAGTTAATTCCCGTCAATTTTCCTAGATATCTCATTGTAGACTCATTTCTCCACCATACCGCTACCCCACAGGTATATCCCGCCAGTTTCTCTCCCCATAGGGCTGTTCATACCACCATACCTCTGCCCCTGTTGTTACTTGCCACCAGCGTGGCAGCTGTTCCCATTACCACTCCACCCCTTTTTTTCCTAGCCACCCCTGTATATTTCACCCTTGCACCATTCTTAGCACCATCCACTTCCACTGCGTTTGCACCACACGGCCTGCCACAAGGAATTTTTTTTTTTTTTTTTTTTTTTTTTTAAGAGGGGCGGCTTCGTTTCTGGTTTGCAATATTATCTGCTTCATTTGTTTGCCTGACTCTTTATTAGTATGAGCTGCACACATCCTACCCCTCCTCCTCCATCTCCTCCATCTCCTCCTTCTCCTTCCCCTCCTTCGCCTCAGCCAATTCCTCTTTTTCCCCATCCTTCTTTATCCTTTCCTCCTAGTCCTCCTCCTCCTCCTCCTCCTTCTCCTCCTTCTCGTCAATCTCTTCTTTCCCCTCTCTTGTCCCCTTCTCCTTCTCATTTTCCTCCTCCTCCTCCTCCTCCTCCTCTTCCTCTTCCTTCTCTTCCTCCACTTCCTCCTCCTCCTGCTCTCCTTATTCCTTTCCCCCTTCATTGTTCCCTTTATCTTTCTCTTCCTCCTCTTCCTTCTCCTCTTTCCTTCACCCTCTCCTGTCCACCATCTCCTCCTACTCCTTTTTTCTCCTCTTCCTCTCCTTCTTCCTTCCCTCTTTCTCTTTCTCCGCCTTTTTCTCCAGCTCCTTCTTTTCCTCCTACGCCTGCTTCCCCTCCTCCTATTCCATTTCCTTCTACTCCTCTCGTTTCTTATCATTCTCCTCTTCCTTCTGTCTCCTCTTTCTATCCACTTATACCTTTCTCTTTCTCTTTCTCCTTCTCCTTCTCCTTTTCCTTCTCCCTTTCCTTTCCTTTCTCCTTGTCCTTCAACATCATCTTTTTCTTCTCCTACTCCTGCTCCTTCATCTCTTTCTTTCTCCTTCTTCTATTCCTCTACCTTCTTCTCCTGCTCATACTCCTTCATCTCCCTTTACCTCTCCTTTTCTTTCTCCTGCTCTTCCTTCTCCTTCTTCGATTCCTCTTCCTTCCTTTTCTACAAAGGATTACAAAAGAGGAACATGCCGACAGGAGACCTTTTAGTCCATAACTAGGTCGGATGCGAAGAAAAAATTATAGCAATGATAAATGAATAAATAAACAAATAAATAAATAAATAAATAAATGAATAAAATTGTAACAGTATAAATAGTAATAAACAAGTAAATAAAAAGGTAAAGTTAAATAATAATCAAACAGGGAAATAGTATATGATAATATATTGACAGATAAATAATAATAAATGATAAATAAACAAATAATAATAAACAAGTAGACACATAATAACAAACAAATAAACAATATAAGATAAATGGCAGGCATTACAGCATCTTGCTTAGGTGTTTATATAAACGAATCTTAAAGCCTCGAACTGAACTACATTGTACAGTCTCTACAGGAAGCTTATTCCATTCATTAACTACACGGTTAGTGAAGCTGTTTTTACCCGCTTCAAATTAAATCTATTTCCTGACCGTTTGAGACCATTAATTCTTGTTGGATTCTCATTTAGTTTGAAATTTCTGTCGCTTTTGATGTTGTCAATTCCCTTTAGAATCTTACAGACCTGTATCACGTCACTTCTGGGTCTACACTTTTTTAGGGAAAACAGATTCATGTGTTCTAGTCGATTTTCGTATGATTTATTTTTTATATTTGGAATCAGTTTTGTGGCTCGCCGTTGTACTTTTTTCTAATCTGTCAATGTCTTTAACGAGATTCCGTGACCATACGGAAACAGCATATTCCAAACAAAAGAAACAATATAGATTTAATATATCTAGACTTTGCAAAAGCTTTTGATACCGTCCCACACGAAAGACTACTTACTAAATTAGCTTCACACGGAATAAGTGGTAGCCTGTGAAGTTGGACTAGCAATTGGTTGAATGATCGAAAACAGAGTTATTTTAAATGGAAAAACTTCTGGGTGGAAAAATCTTACAAGTGGAGTTCCTCAGGGTTCCGTTCTTGGGCCACTTCTATTCATAGTATACATAAATGATATAGACCATGGACTAAAATGTACTGTTTCCAAATTTCCAAAATGATACAAAACTGTGCGTAATGGCAAATTATCACTTAAACCAATTAGATATTCAAGAAGATTTAGATAAATCACAGCAATGGTCTGAAAAATGGCTAATGAAATTTAACACAAGTAAATGCAAGGTAATGCACATAGGTAAAAATGACAGTAAGTATAACTACAAGTTATTTGGAAATTCGTTAACAAAAGTGGATAGTGAAAAGGATGTCTTGGTAATTATCAGTAACGATCTCAAATCATCCAAGCAGTGTATTTCAGCCTCCGAGAAAGCAAATAAGATTCTAGGACCTATTACGCGATCTTTTGACTTCAAAAGTCCATCACTCATTAACAAGCTATATCAATCGTTGTATCGTCCATATTTGGAATATGCTGTTTCCACATGGTCACCGAATCTCATTAAAGACATTGACAGATTAGAAAAAGTACAAAGGCGAGCCACAAAGCTGATTCTAAATATCAAAAATAAGTCATACAAATATCGAGTAAAACATATGAATCTGTTTTCCCTAAAAAAAGCGTAGGTCTTTAAGATTATAAAGGGAAGTGACAACATCAAAAGTGGCAAAATTTTCACACTGAATGAGAATCAAGCAAGAAACAAGGCCTCAAACTGTCAGGAAACAGATTTAATTTGGAAGTAGGTAGAAACAACTTCGCCAACCGTGTAGTCAATGAATGGAATAAACTTCCTGTAGAGACAGTGCAATGTAGTTCAGTTCGAAGCTTTACAAATCGTTGAGATAAACACCTAAGCAAGATGCTGTAATGATTATCATTTATTTTATATTATTTGTTTATTCGTTTTTGTTATCATTTTTCTGTTTATTAATATTTGTTTAACTCTCATTTGATATTAGCTGTTTGTCAATTTGTTAATATTTCCTATTTACCTGTTTGTTTGTTATTTAACTATACCTATGCATTTATTATTTACATTACTATAGTTTTTATTTATTCATTTATTTATTTATTATTATGATTCTTGCCGCATCCGACCTAGATATGGACCAAAAGGTCTCCTGTAGTCATGCTCCGCCTTTGTAATCCTTTGTAAATGTGGACGAACTAACGATTTATATAGCTTGTTAATGAGAGATGGACTTTTGAAGTCAAAAGATCGCACAATTAGTCTAGAATCTTATTTGCTTTCTCAGAGGCTGAAATACACTTCTTAGATGATTTCAGATCGTTACTGATAATTACCCTGAGATCCCTTTCCTTATCCAATTTCTTAACGAATTTCCAAATAACTTGTAATCGTACTTGCTGTTATTTTTGCCTATGCGCATAACCTTGCATTTACTTGTATTAAATTTCATTAGCTACTTTCAGACTATTGTTGTAGTTTATATAAACCTTCTTGAAAATCTAATTGGTTTAAGTGATCATTTGCCATTTCGCACAGTTTTGTATCATCAGCAAATTTGGAGACAATAGACTTCAGTCCATGGTCCATATCATTTATATATAGTATGAATAAAAGTGGCCCAAGAACGGAACCCTGAAGAACTCCACTCGTAACATTTTTCCATCTAGAAGTTTTGCCATTTAGAACAACTCTGTTTTCGATTGTTTAAACAATTACTAGTCCAACTTAACAGGCTACCACCTATTTCGTGTGAAGCTAATTTAGTAAGTAGTCTTTCGTGGGGGACGATATCAAAAGCTTTTGCAAAGTCTAGATATATTAAATCTATATTGTTTCTTTTGTCATAATTCGATGTGACTGTGTTGTAGAATCCGAGTAAGTTTGTCACGCAAGAACGTTTCCGTCTGAAACCATGTGGTTATCATTTATCAAACAGTTACTTTCTAAATGATGTTCGAAAGCATCTCTGATGAGTTTCCATCATTTTCCCTACGATTGAAGTCAAACTTATAGGCCTATAGTTATTTGGTTTCTTTTTGTCACCTTTTTTGAATATGGGAGTAACGTTAGCTAGCTTCCATTCTCTTGGGATATCTTCGGATATGATGGATTTCTTAAAAATAATTTCTAACGGAAAACACCAACCTCATTTTTCATTTCCTTTAAGATTCTTGGATGCCAACCGTCAGGCCCTGGTGTTTTATTAACTTTGAGTTTTTCTATACACCTTTTAATTTTTTCTCTTGTTATATTTACCGTAGTAAGTTCACCCTAGACTGATCACAAGTTTCGGTTTGGAGTTTTCTTTCAGGTGTTTCGTTTACGAATACTGAGCTAAAATCGTTCTTTGAAATAACACACATTACTTCATTTGAATATTCAAAATGACCATCAGCAGATAATAGTGGGCTAATGTGATTCCTAATAACCTTTTTATCTCTAATGTAACTATAGAATTTTTTGGGATTCTCTTTGTATTTATCAGCTTTATTCATTTTGTATTGTCGTTTTAATTTTTTATTGTTTTGTTTTTTTCATTTTTCTGTACTATTGCATAGGTTTGATAGTCATTAGGTGCACCCGAGCACCTGTATTTCCTATCAGCCTGTCTCTTTTTAGCAATACTTTTTTCACTTTCTTTGTCAAGCCATTCTGGACGAACCTGATTTGGGGAGGGAGCGTCTGTCCTTAAACGGGATGTAAGTATGAATAATCTTAGTAAGCGTATTTTGAAATATTTCCCACATCTGATCTACAGATCTTTCGCTTAATTTTGCCTCCCAAATCTGTAAGCTGAAGTTCCTGACGTAGTCCTATGAACTGAGCTTTACTGAAATTGGATATTTTAGATACACAAGTATCTATTCTTAAAATTGTTAGCAGTTGGAATCTAAATAAATTGTGTCCCCTACTTGCAATAGTTTCACCAACTTCTACATCGGTTATTATGCTTTCACGGCTAGTGATCAATAGATCGAGTCAATTTCCATGTCTTGTGGGCTCTTTTACATGTTGAATCCCCCTTCCACCTCCTTTTCTTCTTCCTCTTCATCATCCTCCTCCTTGTTTCTTTCCCACCCGTCCTTCTTTTTCTGTTCCTCTTTCTCCTCCTCCTCCTCCTTCTCCCTCTCTTCCTTGCCTCCTCTTCCTCCTTTCATGCTGTTCCACATATTCCTATTCCTTTTTTTCCTCATTCTTCCCAATTCTTCCTCCTCTTACCCCTTTCCCTCATTCTCCATGTCTTCCTCTACACATCCTCTCCTTTTTCCTCCTCCTCTTCCTTCTCTCTTCCCCACCCTTCCTCTTCTTCCCCCCTCTGTCTCTTCCCCTTCCTCCCACCTCTTCCTCACATCCTCTTCTCCTCCTACTGCCGTCCTCCTCACCCCTCTTCTTCCTTCTCCGTTTTCCTCCCTCTCTTCCTCTTCTTTATTCTCCCTATTCCCCCTCCCTCCTTCTTCCTTCTCCCTCCCTTGCCTCTTCCTCTTCTTCCTTCTCCCTATTCCTCCCTCTCTTCCTCTTCTTCATTCTCACTATTCCTCCCTCTCTTCTTTTTCTTCCTCCTCCCTCGCCTACTTCTTCCTCTTCCTCCTTCCCCCTTTCCTCCACCTCCCCCTCCTCACACCTACTCCTTGTATATGAGAATAGCGTCGCATTGTATGTGAGTTGAGGTTCCGAGATCGTGCCTTGCATAGATGGCGCCCTTGTTTATTATTGCACACGGCCGAGCATCTGCATTTTCATTTTTTTTTCTCCGTGGCTAAGAAGTGTGCGTTCCACACGCACACACACACACACACACACACACACACACACACACACACACACACACACACACACACACACACACACACACACACACACACACACACACACACACACACACACACACACACACACACACACACACATATGCACAAATATAAACGTACATATACACACACACATATGCACAAACATAAACATACACACACACATACATACATACAGTATGCACAAATATAAATGTAAATACACACACGCGCGCGCGCACACACACACACACACACACACACACACACACACACACACACACACACACACACACACACACACACACACACACACACACACACACACACACACACATACAGTTCTTGTATGACGTCATATGCCATGAGATGTAAAGTAAGGAGGCGCCCAACTATTGTTGAAACCTTTGCCTTGTGTACTAGGACAGCCAAGACATGTGGTAACCACAGGTAGTCACTATATATATACATATACCAATATGATTTATGTTTTTTTTCCTATGGTTTAATGTTAATATTAGAGTAAATCTAGAAATATTTAGAATAAAAATATTTACCACAATATATAATATAGTATAATATAATATATTACTAAATGAGAGATACAAAGAAAAGAAAAGAGAAGTAAAGCACAAGGTAAAGGAGGCAAAGAGGAGAGCAGATGTGAAATGGGGTAAGAGTATGACAGAAAATTTTGAAAGTAATAAAAAGATGTTTTGGAAAGAAATTGAGAGAGGAAGAGGAGTCGAATCAAGTAGAGAAGAAAAGGTAAAAGGTGAAGATGGAGAGATGATAATGGAAGAGAAGGCAGTAAGGGGAAGATGGGAAGAATATTTTAGGGAGTTGCTAAATGTGAAGGGTGGATAGGGAGGGAAAGATAGTTGCAGTGGGAAATGCTAAGACAATGATCGTGATGAGTGAGAATAATGGAGGAGAAATAAGGGAAGATGAAGTGAAGGCAGTTGTTAAGATGAAGAAAGCAGGTAAGGCACCTGGTCTGGATGGATGCCATGCAGAATGTCTAAAAAAAAAGGAGGTACAGTGATGGTGGACTGACTGGTGAGGTTATTTGATGTTTGCTGGAGAGAGAGTAGAGTGCCAGAGGACTGGAGGAGTGCCTGTATAGTTCCACTTTACAAGGGAAAAGGGGACAAGTGTGAGTGTAGTAGTTTCAGAGGGATTAGCTTGTTAAGTGTTGTTGGGAATGCTTATGGGAGGATCTTGATTGAGAGGATTAGGAGAGGAGCAGAGGGAGTAATTGGTGAGGAACAGTGTGGATTTAGGACGGGTAGAGGTTGTGTAGATCAGATTTTTGTGGTAAGACAGATATGTGAGAAAGCTATAGGAAAGGGGAAGGATGTTTTTTGGGCTTTTGTGGATCTGGAAAAGGCTTATGACAGGGTAGACAGGAAGGCACTGTGAGAGGTTTTGCGGATGTACGGGATAGGAGGAAAGCTTCTAGGAGCTGTCAAGAGTTTTTACGAGAGTAGTAGAGCATGTGTCAGGATTAGAAATGGAGAGAGTGAGTGGTTCGAGGTAAAGGTGGGACTTCGTCAAGGATGCATTATGTCACCCTGGCTGTTCAACTTATACATGGATTGAGTGGTGCGAGAGGTAAATGCAAGGGTGGTGGGTCAGGGATTGGAGATGGTTAAAGAAAATGGAGAAAAGTGGGAGGTGAGCCAGCTGTTGTTTGCAGACGACACTGCGCTTGTGGCAGGATCGGAGGAGGGATTGAGGAAGTTGGTGACAGAGTTCGGGAGAGTGTGTGAAAGAAGAAAATTGAAGACAAATGTGGGTAAAAGTAAGGTGATGAGATGTACAAGGGGTGAAAGTGGCAGTAGACTGGAAGTGAGCATTAAGAGAGAGCGACTGGAGGAAGTGGATAGTTTTAGATACTTGTGTGTGAATGTGGCAGGAAAAGGTGGAGTGGAGGTGGAGGTAGAATGTAGATTGAGAGAAGCGAGTAAATATCTTGGTGGATTAAACAGTGTAATGAGGAATAGACATCTGGGAATGGATGCTAAGAGGAGACTGTATGAAGGAGTGATTGTGCCAACATGGGCAGAAACATGGAGCATAAGAGAGGAAGACAGAAGGAATTTGAATGTGTTTGAGATGAGGTGTCTAAGAAGTATGATAGAGGTTACTAGGCTGGATAGAGTGAGAAATGAGGAGGTGAGGAGGAGAACAGTGGTGAAAAAGGAGCTGGGAGATAGGGTTAATGAAAGAGTATTGGGATGGTTTGGACGCATGAAAAAAATTAATGAAGAAAGACTAGTAAAAGAGGTATGGAAGGCAAATGTAGGGGGGAGTGAACATGAGGGGACGTCCTAGGATGAGATGGATGGATGGGGTGATGTGGGGAATGTCTGTTGAGGAAGGACGGGAGAGGACAGAAGACAAGAGGGAATGGAGAATGGTTGTATATGGATGATGTTGTGATGCATGAGGTGGAATGGGTGGGGGGTGGGGGATGAGGTAGTATGTGTGAGCAAAATTTGACGCAGTCCGAATGGATTTCTCCCCGTCTTCTTCTTTTATGCATGGGGGGACGGAGAGGGGGGGTCGCCGAATTAATGAAGCGGCCTTGCTGTGGATGTGCTGTGCCTTACGACACTGCCTCTGACCCAGGGCAGTGGACAGGGTGCAGGGATGACCCGTCATCCAAGAGGTGCTCAAATAAGAGGGAGGGTGGAGGGGAGTGGAGTGTATTTAGGGATGGAATGGGTGGGAATGATTTTATGCCTTTTTCTTTTTGGCTACCTCCCTTGTAAGGGCAAAAAAGCCTTGGTATATGTATGGTATATGTACTAAATGTTTTATATATATAATATGAATATTCTAAATAGATATTTGAATAGTTTACATGTTGACAGAAGAATGCATGAAAATTATAGTAAATTAAAAATTATTATAAAGATAATTGAAATAGTAGACAAATAAAGAAAAACAAATGGAAAAGATAACAGATAAAAATATGATTTAGTAAAGTAAAGAAAAATAATAAAAACAAAATATTGGTTATTAATGTATAATAGAATGTATATATGTAAATGTATATATAATAAAATAAAATCAATAGAATATTTGAAAACATAATACAATAAGATAACATTTTATAAAATGTATATATGTTAAAGGTTAGTAGTGCAATGATAATGTATCATCACCTTTCATTAATGTATTATTGTTGCATAGATTACAACAGAAAGTATTTTACTAAATTTTGTTCAATGTCACCCAAAAATCGATGCTATTTGAAATTTTTGAGAAAGATTTTTTATCGTGTATGCTTGTGAATATTGAATTCCTAAATAACATAAGTGTAACAAAGTCTGATTTATTTCAAGAAAATATATAAAAATACAGTGGTGATTGAATAACGTTGAATATATTATTAAAGACTTGTGGATGATTTTCTAAACTGAATAAAAATCGTCTTGCGGCAGTTAGGAGATTAGATAGCAAACCTGAAGTCACCATAAACTTTCAGCAGATTTCAGGAATCGCGCTCCTGAAGTTTCCTGAAGTTTGTCTTTTCTGTGATCAAACACACAAACAAGACGCTCATGTACTTGAAGCCGCGCGGGGTCGAGGAGGACGTGGAGGAGGAGGAGGAGGAGGAAGAGTAAGAGGAGGAAGAGGAGGGGGAACAGGTGGAGGAAGGAGAGAAGGAGGAGGGGAATAAGGAGTAGGAGGAAGAAGAGGAGAGGGTAGAGGAGGTGGAGGAAGAGGAGGAGGAAGAGGAGAAATAGGAGGATAAGGAGGAAAATAGGAAGGGGAGGAAATGTAAGAGGAGAAAGAAGAGGAGAAAGAAGAAGAAAAAAAGGAGAAGGAGGAGGAAGAATAACAGGAGGAGGAGAAGAAGCTGGAGAAACTGCAAGAGAGGAAGGAAAAGTTGGAGGAGAAGCTCGAGGAGGAGGAGAAGGAGGAGAACTTTGAGGAGAAGCTCGAGTAAGAGGAGGAGAAAGAAGTGAAGAAGATGGAAGAGGAGAAGGTCCAAGAGAAGGAAAATGTAGAGGAGAAGGAGAAGGTGGAGGAGAAGCTGGAGGAGGAGGAGTAGGAGGAGGAGAAAGAGAAGCAAGATGAAGAGAATCTATAAGAGGATAAGCTGGAGGAGGAGGAGTAGGAGGAGAAGGGGAAATAGAAGTAGGACGAAGAGAATCTATAAGAGAAAAAGCTGGAGGAGGAGGAGGAAAAGTTGTAAGAGGAGGAAAAATTGGAAAAGAAACAACTGGAGAAACTGGAGGAGGAAGGAAGGGGAGGAGGACAAAGAGGAGGAGGAGGAGGAGGAGGAGGAGGAAGATAAAGTGGAGGAGGAGGAGGAGGAGGCTCAACCCCAATATAATCCAATCACCATCGTTAGGTTGTCGTACCAGTACAATATTGTACCTGTTTCGTGGTACCGTCTGGGGTATTGGCTGCATGTTATTGTGGTTAAGTAGTTGATACTTCAGGGTCTATATGGGGCGCCCCTACGGACCAGAGCCACACATCATTTTGTCTGTGATAGAGGAAATCTCTGTAATAGAGAAATTATGACTGTGCCTCCGTTATGCGGTCCCCCTCCCATCCCTTGTTACTGTCCTGTACCATTTCTCTGAATATTCATTTCATTTTTTCGCCTAACCCTGTGATGAGGGAAAAGAATGCTGCCACCAAGTATTCACACTTGAGTCGTACCAGGCGACCAAAAACGGGACGGGGATAGGATTAGGCATCATTCTCCCTGTAGCCCCACAGGTGACATTCCTCAAAAAAATAAAAAAAAAAAAAAAAAATAAAGGCATAAAAGGGTCTAGGAATTTTCCGAACAGTACCCCAATGTTTGGGTCTTTTAATGTGCGTAGATATGGTACAGATGAGAGTAAAAGGGAAGAGATAGGCTGTATGTTTGTGAGAAAGATGGATGTGTTGGCATTAAGTGAAACTAAGTTGAGAGGGAGGGGTGAGTGTGAGTTTGGGAGTGTAGTTGGGAGGTTCTCAGGAGTGAAGAGAGGACGAAGAAGAGAAGGGGTGGCTATACTAGTAAGTGAAAAGAGAGGTAAGCGTGTAGTGGAATGGAAGGAGGTTTCTTCAAGGTTAATGTTAACCAAGATGAAACTGGGAAGGGAGATGTGGGTTTTTGTAAGTGCATATGGGCCTGGTAGTGAGAAGATTGTAGAGGAAAGGGAAGCCTTTTGGATGTATTTAAATGAGTGCATAGAGGGATTAGTGAAAAATATCAATGTAGTGCTATTGGGAGACCTTAATGCTAGGGTAGGAAATGAACCAATAGACGGAGTGGTTGGGAAGTATGGAGTTCCAGGAAAAAGTCGTAGTGAAGAGTTGATGGTGGAGATGTGTCTAGAAAGAGAGTTGATGATAGCAAATACAGTGTTTAGGAAGAGTACTGCATAGGTACACATGGGAGAGGGTGGTGGATGGAAAGGTGGTAGATAGAGCGTTAATGGACTATATAGTGGTAACCAAGAGTACAGTAGGAAGAGTTAAGGATGTACAGGTTCTAAGAGGAGAGAGTGGGGGATATCAGATCATTTTTTAGTAGATGGTAAGTTGAGAATGGAAGATAGATGGAGAAAGAGTAAAAAGACATACGGTAGGGAGGTGCTTAGAGTGAACTGCTTAAATGAGAAAGAAAAGGAGATGGAATATAAGAAGAAGCTGAGAGACGAGTAGGAGGGAGTGAAGGATAGAGTAGAACTAGGAGTGGAGGAGGAAGGGGGATGGTTCAAGGAGGGAGTCACAAGGTGTACAAAGATGGTGTGTGGAACAAGGAGAATGGGAGGAAATAGAAAGAAGTGTAATGAGTGGTAGGATGAGAAAGCAAAGGAGGGTGTAGAAGAGAAGAAGCGAGCTTTCACAGATTGGTTACAAAATAGGGCAAGGGAATCATATGAGAGGTACAAAGTAAAGAAAAGAGAAGTAAAGTATAAGATAAAGGAAGCAAAGAGAAAAGCAGATATGAAATGGGGTAAGAGTATGACATAATTTTTTTAAAGTAATAAAAAATTGAAAGAAATTAGGAGAGGAAGAGGAGGGAAATCATGTAGAGAAGAAAAGATCAAAGTTACAGATAAAGAGATGACAATGGAAAAGAAGGCAGTAAGAGGAAGATGGGCAGAGTATTATAGGGAGGTGCTAAATGTGAAGGAGAATAGGGAGAGAAAGGTAGTTGTAGTGGAAGCGCTAAGAAAATGACCGTGATAAGTGAGGAAAATGGAGGCGAAATAAGGAAAGATGAAGTGAAGGCAGCTGTTAAGATGATGAGAGCAGGTAAGGCACCTGGGTTGGATAGATGTCGTGCAGAATGTCTGAAAAAGGAAATACAGTGATGGTGGACCGGCTGGTGAGGTTATTTAATGTTTGTTTAAGTGAGGGTAGAGTGCCGAAGAAATGGAGGAGTGCATGCATAGTTCCACTTTACAAGGGAAAAGGGGACAAGTGTGAGTGTTGTAGTTTCAGAGGGATCAGCTTGTTAAGTGTAGTTGGGAAGGCTTATGGGAGGGTCTTGATTGAGAGGATTAGGAGAGGAAGAGAGGGAGTAATTGGTGAGGAACAGTATGGGTTTAGGACAGGTAGGGGATGTGTAGATCAGATTTTTGTAGTAAGACAGATATGTGAGAAAGCTATAGGAAAAGGTAAGGATGTATTTTGGGGTTTTATAGAT
Source organism: Oratosquilla oratoria (assembly GCF_046742065.1). Classification (NCBI taxonomy): domain Eukaryota; kingdom Metazoa; phylum Arthropoda; class Malacostraca; order Stomatopoda; family Squillidae; genus Oratosquilla; species Oratosquilla oratoria. The sequence continues at coordinate 34,381,712 of NC_134781.1, read as the reverse complement.
TTGGAAAAGGCTTACGACAGGGTAAACAGGAAGGCACTGTGAGAAGTATTGCAGATATATGGGATAGGAGGAAAGCTGTTAAGAGCAGTCAAGAGTTTTTACGAGAGTAGTAGAGCTTGTGTTAGGATTAGAAATGGAGAGAGTGAGTGGTTTGGGGTAAAGGTAGGACTTCGTCAGGGATGTGTTATGTCGCCCTGGCTGTTTAGTTTATACATGGATGGGGTGGTGCGAGAGGTAAATCTTGCATTTACCTCTCGCACTATGTATAAGAATATCTTGATGTATGATATTATACAGGTAAATTATGATATGTACTAAGTTTAATTACGAATCACGGCTTGTGACATTTGATCTTTGTCAAGTACCAATTGTATAATGTTCGAGTGTATTGACAAAATATATGTACTAAATATAATTACGAATCACGGCTTGTGACATTTGATCTGTGTCAAGTACCAATTGTATAATGTTCGAGTGTATTGACAAATTATGATATGTACTAAGTTTAATTACGAATCACGGTCTATGACGTTTGATATATGTTGAGTACAGATTGCACAATGTCTGAGTGTATTATGGTAATATATAAGTGAGAAAATACCGATGATATGTATGAGAAATGGTAGAACCTAGAACCTAACGGCAACCAAGCCTGTGTTGTTACGCACGTAGTTTACAATGTATGTAAAATAAAATGGAAAATGTTATTGTCGAAATTGATGTACTGTAACGATCCATTATATATATAATAAAATAAAATAAGATTAAAGAAACTCTAGGAAAAAGGAGAATGTTGAGTGGAACATAACTCGTATATTTATTTACGATCCCTTAGATGTATTCCTCCGCCACGAAAGTAGTGCGCGTTTTCCTCATTAGGATCGTAATCATAAATGTTCTTTCTGTGTGTAGTCGTTAAGTTGACAACATCTCCGTAAGTGCCATGGCAGTCATTTTTGGTAAGCATTGAAAGAGTAAATTGTTATGTAATGTCACTGTTTGAAATAATATGCAAGAGTTAGTGGATAAGTCATGTTAATTAGTAATATATTTGGTTTCTCAGAATAGCAAAGGATCACGAAGATATGTAATGATGAATGTTGTGGAGGCGGGTAACAAAATCATGGTAGGAATCATGAAGTTGAGTTCAATGATTGTTATTGACAAATAGTGTGCTTAATTATTGCATTGATTTGAGAGATTAATTATGAATGCAAATTACAATGTGACACAATTTGCAGAAACCACACCGTCTGTATAAGATCAGACCGAAGGGCAACAATAAAGAAGATTGACGTGTGCGTTATGATTGTTTTCCCATCCCTCTGTACCTCATGCCCCTCCACCTTCGGAGACGACGCCGACAGCAAGGGTAGTGGGTCAGGGATTGGAGATGATTAAAGAAAATGGAGAGAAGTGGGAGGTAAGCCAGTTGTTGTTTGCTGACGACACTACGCTTGTAGCAGGATCAGAGGAGAGTAAAATGTAGATTGAGAGAAGCGATTAAGGGGATTAAAACGTGTAATGAGAAATAGACATTTGGAAATAGATGCTAAGAGGAGATTGTTTGAAGGTGTAATTGTGCCGACAACACTGTATGGGGCAGAAACATGGAACATAATAGAGAAGGAGAGGAGGAGTGTTTGAGATGAGGTACCTTAGAAGTACAATTGGGGTTACTGGGCTGGATAGAGTGAGAAATGATGAGGTGAGGAGGAAAGTGGGGGTGGAAAA